>NC_143399.1:29356498-29486498 GCF_052110815.1 Crocodylus siamensis
TCAATATTCATCATTCTTCATGGAATATTTAAATACTTAAATCCTGAAGCGGGGATGTAAGTCCCCAACCCACCATGGAGTTTGGCAGTAGACTGCCTGTCTCAACAGCCTGCATTACTTTCTCCCAGGGCCAAGTTTATTTGTTTGCACTGTCGTGGCTAGCCATCAAAGCTTTATTTCAGGTTATTTGATTTTTGGTTACAGACAAAATGAAACAGCTTGAACAGGCAGGCTGCGCTACATAACCCATAAAAACAAAAACTGAACTGACTTGTCAGGGTGCGCTGCATTGCCCTGTGAAAGCTTACATAATATTCTATTTGTGGTGCTTCATATTAGATTCTGAGACAGAACCAATCTACCAGCAGTGTTAGAAATATTCAGTAAAGTAATTAAGGATCAGTTTGGAAATTGAATATTAAAATGGTTTAAAAAAAAGTCTTGAGGCTCAGGCTAAAAATGGGGGGGAAACGTTGGTTTCAACCTAACAAAATATTTATAATTCTTGCCAAGGTTTCCCCAAGCTCACAACATGAGGCTTGGTTGTGTTTTAAATAAAGAAATAGGTTACATTGTCATTTGGGATTGCAACAAAAGTAAAACAGCAGCTATGATCACCTGTACATTGTAGAGAAGAATCTGCAGAGCAGAATGATGCATGCAGCCACTGGGGGTCAGGATAACCATGTTAAAATGCTCCGTACCACCTTCCTGAACTTTTACAACAAAGGAAGGCCATTATAAACCGTGCTACACTAAATAAATCGAACAGCCTGAATTATTGATGGGAGATTCACCTTCAGGTATTGCCAGGTACTTAATGCCTGTCCTGTCTTAGGGTTCAATTGCATGTCATTATTTCTGATGCAAATTTAAGCCTTGCGCTCAGCTGAAATAACTCTGCATTAAGTTGCCTTTAAAAACAGTCAAGAAAGCTTAGTGATGACAGTACTTCAACAACAAAAGAAATGTGGCCTTTTGTGGGTTACTGGGAGAAGGGAAGGAGTTCATTTAAATTTCTATTACTCTGTATCTCCCTTCATTGGAAGCTCATTATTTTCCTAACATGATTAAAAAAAAAGATCTAATTTTGCTTTCATTGAGAAAATAATAATAGTAAATTATTTCCCTCAGACCAAAATTGTTGCCTTGTTGAACCCTGAACTACCGCAGCAGAAAATTAGATTTCTGCATATAGGGATTAACTGCAAGGAAGAGTTTTCAAACGTGGAGGTCTAAGAGACTTTAAATCAATGGCTCTGAGATGTCTGGAAAAATCTTCAGCGTCACAAATTTCTGCTAAGACTCTTCAAAAGTGTCTCAAAATTACTCTCAGTTAAAGGCTTTAGAGAGACAAATACAAGTTATTCTTTGCTAAAGAAGGAAGATCCACTTTTTCATTTTTAAGATGCCTTTAATGTTTGATAGCAAGCTGTGGTTTCAATTCAGCTGCTAAACCAAAGACTTAACCTCAAGTTAGTGTTTTTGCTCATCTCAAATTGAAGAGTCCTCTTCAGTGGTGATTCCACTGAGCATAGAATCACAGCTTCTTCATGGACAGACCTAGAGATAAAAAGTAAGATTTTAATCTTAGTCTCTCTCTCTCTCTCTTATTTTGGCCAGAAGTTCCGAATGGCGTCTGGGAATGAGATTAGTTATAATTTCAAGATCGGCTGTAGAGCTCTTTTGCAAACAGAGAGATAATCTGACCTGAAGAAGGTGTGTGTTTTAAATGGCCGGTGTTTTACCTATTTTTAAATTGAGTACAAGCATGAAATCAAGTAAAGAAGACACTTTGAGGTCTGTTCTGATACCTACTAGAAGCTCTGGTTTTCACTGGAGGTTGGGGGGAGGGAAGGAGGAATAATTTCTTTCATACTAAAAGCTGTAGAAGCCAGAAGTTTAATCTTTCTAGACAACTTATTTTATTACATTTTTAATTTTCTCGTGCATTAACGTGACCCTTTTCTATAGCTTTCCATGCCTGGTGCTTAATTACTTATCATTAGCAGTGTACATGGGGGCTTTCCTGCATATTTATAAATGTGATCATTAGTACATGGGAAGACAAAGACTTCTTTAAGACCATCATTAGTTATTCTGTTTTCATAGAAATGTTCATTAGAGAAACTACCCACCTGGTTAAATAATTATAATTAAGAACGGGTAATCTCCTTTGCATTTTTAACTTGATCTTCAGGATGTGTGTGTGGAACTAAACAAGCCTTGTTTGGCCATCATGCCACCTTTTTATTTTGATTTGAATTGTCAAGCAGATTTAAATGCTGTGTTTTGAAACTATATATGCTAAGAATGATTTATGGAAGGATAGCTTATTAAAAAAAAAATCAACCCAGCAATTATCTCTGAATTCATTAACTGTGCACTGGCAGAGAGGGGTTATATAAGCCAGTTACTATAATACACTATGTGGAGTTAAACTAAAATGTTACTAAAGCCTGATTTTTCTGCTGTGTATTATTGATTGCAGTAATTGAGACCTGAGCTGATGAAGAACAGTCCAAAAGATGGTATCATTTTATTTTACAAGGCCCAAATGCTAGCAATAAATATGTTTGCCAATGCCAGTACACACAGATTTCACATGAATGCTTGGAATTGTTAGGAAAGTCATCTAAAGCACATATGTGAATATTTGCCAGCCATAAAATGAATGAGGTAATAGAAACATACAATATGACTGGTCATTCTTCTGCCTAATGCCCTTTGCACTTGTGTTTAGTGGCACAGAATATGTCCTGGTGTGATAGGTCACTGGTGATAAACTGAGAAAAACTTGTCAGTCGCATAAATATCATCTGTAAACAATTAAGCAGCTACTGATCATTCCAGTGCGGTTTTGAGAAGCTAAGGAAGTCTGCAATCAGTTATATCTCCAATTACCATAAAAATATATTAGCCATTCATTCATTTATTAATGATTCATCAGTTAACCACACATAATGAGCAAATAATTAGCAATGCTGTACGGTTGCCAAAATTGAAGAAGTGTTGGCATTTTAAAGATGAAAGGTTGCATTTATGTAAAAAGTCTGGTGATGATAAAGTTAATACAGAAGATAATTATAAAAGTGGCTGTCCTATATTAGAGGCTGAGGTCCCACAAACTTGCTTAATTGAACTGAAATTAATATTCTTCAAAAGCACGCATGTTACTGCTTATTAGCAGCTGAATTTACTTGAAGATCTCCCTTCAGTAAGGTACATAGCACAATACAAGTTAATAAAATGCTAGACAGCAAGACTGTGTTCTTTGTTTGCTCGGTTCAGGGCCTTGTGGAAAACAATAAATTGCATTCATGTCAGCCGAGGCCCATCCCTTTGCTAATTACCGTTTGGTGCTGAAATGACTTCTGTGAAATTGGGAGCATGAAGAAACATACAACCATACAAGGGAGGCTTTTCAGACTACGGCAGTAAATGTGAGATAGGCCTCAGGCACACAGATGTTAAAACAGTGAATTCCCCTACAGATTACACTAATGGAAACCCTGTCAGGGTAAGTCAAATCCGGGGTCTGTGGTCAAAATCTAATTAATGTTCCTGTACTTAAAAAGAATATGAATGCCTGGAGGTGATGAAGAATGTATAAGAAACTCACTTGTTTGTAAAATTGTTAGTGTGAATAGTAACTACCACTGAGCTATTACTTACAATGTAACACCTGTTAGCCCAACAGCTCTACTTACTGAATTTAATATAGCATGTTATTGGTGGGGCTGGGTAGCATGATTCATACAGCAGTGGCCTTTGACCTCTAGACACATAGTTGGCGTCCATTTTTGGAGATTCTGGATGAAAATGCCTATTGGAGTTTGAGCTGTGTTCCTGGTGGAGAGACATCAGCATCATTAAATGCCCCCTTATTATTCATCATGATTGAACCCTGTTGACATCTCTGTTTAGGAAGTACTTTTAGCAGGGCATGTCAGAAAAGGGCAACTTTTTGTAGAAAAACAACAGCTATCCTTTCTGGGTTTGGCTTGAGGACACGGCTGGGGCTCTTACAGAGCTTTCACAGCTGCAGTGTGCATGGCCTGTGCAATAACAGAGGAAATGAATTTATAATGCAACAATCTCTTCATTTTCACCAGCACAAAAATTCCCCTAAATACTTAAAATAACATTCAGAGTGGGACAGACCTTAAATTTCAAATAAATGAAATCCTAATCCAGTGTGTTGCTGAAACAAGGTTGTTATTAAAGAAATAAATTTGAACCAGCGAGTGGTTTGAGAATTTTGAATTTAATTATTTAAATCTACTTAAGATAACGCTTTAGCACTGTTTGGGTATCCTGTTGAGAACCTGTTTTCAGAGAAAGTTATCCCATCCAATGCTTTGAAAATATTAACTTCCATATGCAACAGTGGTTTAAGCAGTACACAAATATTATTATTATTATTAGGCATTATAGAACAAATCAGTAATATTTATTTCCATGGAAAACCCTAACATGAAAGCTGTGCAGAACCATTTAGGATATTTTGTGGGTTTATTACTTTTCTTCGGCAAAACATCTGAGACACCATCAAACTCTCTCTCTAAGGCCCCTGGCAGACGTTACATGTATGTCTGACAAGGCAGGAGGCACCATGTTTGGGACAGGGCATACAATTCCTCTCATCCCATCAGACTATTGTTTTAATGTTTGCCAGGGGCCTAAATGTAATTTTCTGCAGTTCTTTGTGGAAGAGATGCAGTACATCATCTAACAATATTATGGGATCAGTGATGAAGTGAATCAGGTCCAACAGTACTATAACCAGCAAATTTAAAAGCACAAAAAAACTTACCTAGGATGTTTTAGGGAAATTACCTGCTACTCACTGGAGTTCTAATTTTGTTCACCGTTGATGACTATGTTGCCATGTAACTTTTACAGAAAGAAAACGTGATAGTAGGTATGTGCCTGAGCCAAAATTACATCCTTCAGCCTTAGAACAGGATTGTTCTATGATCCTTTGTAGGTCAAGAGAGTAATTACTTATCTCCTTGCATGCCTATGTGGGACCTTCTTGGATCTGGGGTCTGTGTGCTAGGTGAAAAGCAAGGAGAGAACACTCAGTGCTCCCTTCCTTCTTTTTGAACAAATGCACTGGAAGGGGACAGAGAATGAGAGGTGCTTTCCCATTGTATACCAGTCAACATAGCATCAATACTTTAGGCTTTTGCTAAAATTCACAACTTGTCTCAGAGTGACTTTTGCCAATACACTAGCAGTTGTTTTATAAGAATCTGACATAAATATTTGACTTTTTTTTTTCAGCTTGACTTTATCTAGGGTTCAGAGTCTGATGGGATTGTACAACTATCACCAGTTGGGGGATATTTCATTTTTCAGTGAAAGCAAATGTGTTCAGACAACTTCCTCCCCTGGTTCCTCCCTGCCCTCTCCCAGTCCCCACCCCCCCAAACAAAACTAAACAAAAACCAAAACAAACAACAACAAACAAACCCAAGTCATGTTGTTGTTTAAAGATGTACAACTAACTCTAAATGTTAGGCCAGAAACATGACTATTTATGAGACTTGATTATGGTCCATAATTGAATGCTTCTTTCCATCCCACTCTGAATTTTCTGTTTAGGCCATCAATTTAATTAAGGGCTAGTAAAGACAGGACTGCAACAGGTTTGTTTAAACAAAACCCCAACCCCAATTCTAATTGGTTTATTAGAACTGCCTGTGCATTTTGCAAATGTGTATGGTGTGCCCTTGGGGGTTGAGATTGTCTTTACAGAGCTCAGACTGAAACTTTTCTATAATGTGAACAATTTTAGCCATATTGTATGTCTTGGTGCAAAAAATATTGTTTTGGTCCAAAAAAAAAATTAATAAAAACCCAAACCAGTTTTCTAGTTTTATTTCTTTTGTCACTTTTATTCCTTTCCCTTTCTTTTCTGACCATGGGGAGAGAATGAGAAAGGAGAGAAACTGGAAATGTTCTGTTATATTTCAGTGTAAAACTGAAAAATTTCAGTGAAAATTCTTTTTGTTGGAATTTTTTTCCTGGAAACTATTTACTCTTTTTGTACCAGATGTTATTAACTATTGTTGTGTCTTATGCAGGACATTGTTAGTGCTTAATCAGTTGCTAACAACAACAATAATTATTATTTAGCTCTCCTATCTCCTTCTCTGCCCCCGATTTAGAGGCCCTCATTGTTAAACTTTCTCTTAGCTATACTCTTTGGCTAGGGACAGAAGTAACGCATCAACCAGTTGAAGAGATCAGAAACTGGTTTAAATCTGTAACAGAACAGAAGTTCAGTGCACACAAACTGCTTTCAAAATGGCCAAAACTGGTTTAAGACAAGTCACGTTGAATGTATCAGACTTAACTGATTTGAACTGAATGAATCAGACTTAACTGATTTGGGTCAAACCGGTTTACGAAACTTTTGTCCAAGACCCCTTCTTGGTTCAAGATAAATTACAATCCCCCTGCATGCTTTCCAGCCCTGGGCTGGGCTGGCTGACGAGGGAGTGGGGGGAGGGAGAGGAGTGTAAGTCTGGCTGAGGATGCAGCCCAGTCTGCAGGAAGAGTAGGGGCTACCCCCCCAGGCAAACCCTATCTGGGGCCAGGGAGTGGGGCTAAACACCTCTTCCTCCACTCAAACTTACTGCTGGTTGCAACTGTGGCCTTCAAATCCCAGAGGAATCTGGAAGCAGGAAGAGGGAGTGATGATCAACCCTGCAGAGTCCTGCTGCTGTAATTCTAGACTGCAAATCCCAGAGACCTTGGGGGTAGCAGGAAGAGGAGGTGAACACACAGCTAGTGAGCTGTGCTCTAGAAGCCCCTGGCTTCTGGCCTGAGCCACTGCTGGCATGTGGCTACATTTCCTGAATCAAAGATAAATATCTGATCACTTCTATTTCAGTTTAATCTGTGCAGTTTTGACTAACTTGCAAAGACTGAATCGATTCAGTCTTGGACTTTTTGACTGTCTTAACTTAGCCCTTCTGATTGCTTACTGCATGCTTGAGGTTTAGCATTGAAGTTCCTCCTAGAAAGGTGTTGTTTCCTTCAGCATCTTAGCTTCACTTTTGCATGATGTTGCAGTGCATAGTGACCATGTTGCCACTTTGATGTCAGTCACGAAGAGCACGAAAAGAACCATTTGGTCTGAACCTTCTCTCAAAATGTATGTGGGTGTAGGTGACCCCTCTCCTTGGGATTTCAGAATTCCAGCGTGTTTCACCTCTTCCTACACCAGTGGCTATTGAAGAGAATAGAATGGCCCCAAATCCTCTTTGCAGAGTGGTTCTTGCATAGTTTATCCAGAGGAAGAGATGCCCATGAGATGGGTTTCTTCATTTCACTATCAATAATTGCAGAAACCTTAGAGCTATAGTGACCCAGTTCAGTCCTCTATATCTGTGGAAATTTCAAATGATGGAGGATCATCATTAGCAGAATGGTAGCAGGGAGTGTTTCTTTGGATGCTGTTTCTTCTTGCCTCAGAGGCCAAAATTTTCCATTGCATGATAAATTTTTCACTTGCCTTAGAACCAGGATCCCCTGTGTGTTAAGCAGCTTGGAACATCATGGGTGTGCTCTGCTAGATCAGGTCCTATGTTCCCCTTGTTCCCAATATATAGTAAATTTTAATCTATTATATATAGCCTGAGCACCAACAGCTAAGCAGATAAAGGAGATACTATAAATATGAAAAGGTGTGCAAAAACATAAGATAGAATTGAAAGCAAACCATTCCTCTCTGTTGACCAAAGAGACCAGGCTTCTTAGGCCCTGTTCATAATTTAGTGGAAGAACTTTACTATGTGAACCAGCAATTCTGGATGGTGAATCTCATTATAAAACTCTCATACTACAGTTTATATTGCTTCAGACTCTCTGGCAGGATTATCTGTAGTACCGTATGGTTCTGCAGCATGTGCTTGGAAAAGTATCTCTGCCAGCATTCATTGGGGAAATGGTACTTAAGCAATATTGTAGCTAAAGTCATTCTGATTCCCCTACTGACTGGACACATTGGTAATTAAACCAGGAATGCTGCAAACCATGCAGATAGATTCTGGATCTATCAGGTCCCACAGAAACCCAAAGGATAGAATCACCCTTTTTGAAATACATGTTTGTGAACTGAAGCACCTGGTTTAGGCCTGATTCAGGAGAGTACTTAAGTATATGTTAGGGAGGGATGGGTTTGAAGCAAACACTTAAACAGGTGTATTCATTTCACTGGATTCAATGGAATTTATACACCTGATGCAGTTAGGCATGTTCAGATGCATTACAGAATCAGAGTCCTATATTGTGCCCAAGAGTAACTTTAAAATTAATTTCTATCAGTACATCATAATCAGCTGCCATATGTGAATGTGAAACTGTTCTGATTTTGAAACAGCTGAAAGAACCGATAGTCAAAAATCCCCTTCACCTTTTTCTTCCTTTCTTTTTTTAATTGTAGTTGTCTTTCCCTGATGCTTAGTACCTGTGAGCCCCTAAACAGCTCCTTTAATCCTGGTTTCCATTTCAAGCTGGCCTCTACAGTTGTATTTCGTTTCTCACCTTGTTTCCATTAGAAGTCAAGACAATTTACAATGTGAACTCTGCTTTGCCTTGCCTCTGTGTGAAATAACCTGACTTTGCTCTAACAAGCTGCATCCTGTTTGAGGTAATTCTTACAAGGTACAACAAAGAGGAAGAAAGAACACACTATATTTAGTAGGGGAATGCAAAGGAAGGTTAGGGGAGGGAGGATCAAGGGGTGGGACAGAGTGCTTCATGTGGAAACATGAAACAGGCTGGACTTCTTGCTCAGACTTAGATCAAGCATTGACTTCATCTGTTACACAAGCTTTAGAAGCCTTGAGGGTTTTCTTTTCAGTAATGTTTTCTTTGTAACTGGTTCTAACAAAGCAGATCAAGATTAATTAGAGCAGTAATGAGACTAACCCCCCAATTATGCTACGTAGTGACCAGACTGAAGGGAAAAAAATCTCAACAAAACCAAGATACTATTTTCCTCTGTGTGTGTGTGACTGTGCATGTTTGCCCTCTTGCTCCCTGGCCAAGAATAGGTGGATATGTGTTTCTTTGGGTCAGATATTTGATTAATCAGTCACTTGTTGACAACTGTATTGTGTATCCTTTGGAAATACTACACTTGCAATTAAAACACTATCAAGGAACTCTGATGAAGGATCCTTATAGTAAGTAAGCCAATGCAGAGGTATGCTGATGTATACAAATAATGGATAGCAGTTGCAGCCACGTGGTATAGATGAAAACTGGCCTCACGTTAGAAGCCTTATTTCTAACCCAAAACCTCCCCCAAAAGAAACCAGTCTTCTTGAAGTTTTGAATGTTGCCTCTCATTGCAGAGTAGAAAAGTTCTGCATCATTTTTCTTTTTTGGGGGGGAGGGGGAGTCAGTATATCAGGACACACAGTTTTACTTCTCTGTCACATTATATCAGTCTCCATTACACTCAACTGTCTGGAGTAGGCAAAACTAAATTCAAGTGTAGTTTTAGTGGCATAAAACCAGAACGTTATGGTAGTAGGTCTGAAAAGGTTTCCGCTTTCTTTGTGGGACTCATAAAAGACTAATGCTTAGAAAGTCCATGAATGTTTATTTTGTGGGGTGAGAAGTGCCTTTTAATATGTTTGGGATGAAGTGGTGAGTTTTCTTATATTTATTTATTTTTAATTGATTGATTACATTTATCCCTCTCCTCCATCTTTTACTTTCTGCCTGCATTTTTAGAGAGCGAGTAAGCATCATGTCTGTGTGTGTGAGATGCGCTAAATGCACTGGGGGCATTACAGTAATATTAATAATACATAAGAGTAAGCTGGGAAATGACAGCTAGTTAACACAATCCTTGCACACAATGTGTGGTACCCTATACTAAGGCAGGCAGGGGGGGATTAGCTAGAGGCTAACCTCAGAGGGTTTATAAAAAGGCAACTCAGAAATGCTGAGGGAGGGGCTCTGGGCAGAAATTGGGGCTGTGTGAAACAACACAGTTTTGTTTTGCTGTTTTGAAGCACTGTTCCTTTTTCTTTCGCTGAAACTGTTTCGATGCATTTCGACATTTCGCCATAGGCTATAATGCAGAATCATGAAAATGCCTATAACTTAGTCATTTCCTGCCTGGTTCAGATGAAAATTGCAGGGATGGTAGCCCCTCCTGAGGGGCATGAAGCATGCCAAGTTTCAAGGAGATAGGTACAGGAGTTTTTAGGAAACTGCACCTCAAACTGTTCGAAGCAAAACTCTTATCACTTGCTGGCAGCCTGCTGTCATCCTGCGCACAGCTCTGGGGGCCTGCGCTCCCCAGGAGGGCTGAGGGGCTGTGCCAGACTCTTCCTGGGGGGTGCAGGCCCCCAGAGCTGCATGTGGGATGACAGAAGGTGGCTGCTGCCAGCTGGGACCAGCGCTCAGCGTAGCCTGCACCAAGCACCAGTAAGACTGGTGGTGCCGCTGGCCCCAGCCTGCAGCAGCAGCCTGCTGAAACCCCATGCACTCATCGGGGGCCCGTGCCACCCAGGAAGAGCTGGGGAAATGATCAGAGAGCTGGGGGAATCGAACAGGGAGCTAGATGTCAATCTAGCAAGCAACCCTGGCTTCAAAACTCAAAATGTTTCAGAATTTCAGGAACATTTTGAGTGCCCTCATTTCATTTTGAAAAAGTTTCAAAGTTTTTTGTTTCATTTTGATTTTCTGTTTCCAGCTCAAAAAGCATCGAAACAGCTTTGAAATGAAACACCCGTCAACATTTTGCACAACCCTAGTAGAAGTGGAAGAGAAAGTCCTTTCCCTAGCCAGTAAGAGGCAACTGCAGGGCAACATGCTGCGTTATGGAGATTGCTGGAATGAAGACGGTTTTTGTCTCTGGTTGTCCTTGAGTGTGTGCAGGTTTGTTGTTGTTTTCCCTTTGAGCGGCAAAGCAGAAACTCTATTTCTGCCAGATTTGTGGGACTGCTGGTAACAAGCTAATGCTTAGAAAGTCCATGAATGTTTATTTCATGTAGGGAAGGAAAATAATGTTCAAGCAGCCTGTGACACCACTGGCATCCAGAAATGTTGGGAGTCTTGGGGGTGGAAGAGGAAGGGAGTATCTCAGTCGGGGCCTGTCCCACTGGCTGTTGCTGAGGAAATACTTGTTGCTTCTGAGGACTGGCTCCAAACTGCAGCTGTTTTCTCCTAGTCCATAGGCTAGGAGACCACTGGGAAATGGTGTCCCTGGCAAGAGATGTTCATGAAAGGGACTATGCCAAGCTTTGGGTGTCTTGGCTGGACTTTGTACTTCCACTTGCTGCTGCTGGGACATACCAAGATGTACCACTCTTCTCTCATTCCCCTTAGCTTACTTACTGCTTCTGTCTTTACCCAGAAACATGTAACAGCTGTGGCCTGATCACTTTCTTCTAGTTACTAGAAATCCTTGCCCAAACTCCTTCTTCCCTTTCCCTTCTTGGCCTCCAACAGCTATTCCCTCCCTTTCAGTTCTCATTCCTCTCCCACTTGCCAAGAACGCTGTCTCCAGCTGATGTAAAAGTTAATTTTAACATATAAGGTTTTGGAACAAGCCAAGTTAGGTCTGGAGATGGGACACACTGCAGGAAGGGAGTGGGGGAGGGGTTGTACTGGAGTATAAACACTCCCCCTTGTAATATGTGTGAGAGCTGATGCTCTCTGAGCAATCGACTGCTTATTATTATTTCTTTTAGATGGGTCACCTGGGAGTGGAGGAATTTTTCTTTTTAAATTAAACAGAAATCTTGTATAATGCTCATTTCTGAAAAGAAGAAAACCTTCATCATGGAAGCAATTAGATGGAAGATTCAGTGTAAAGAGTGATTAGTTGTTAATTTTTGAGTCTGTTGACCCTGACAGCATTCTTTTTCAGGTGCCTTTTTCGCATCTATAGTTCACAGTTACTTCTCATTCGGTAGTGATTACATGATATGCTCAAGACTGAGATAAATGTAGTGGTTCTGTCGGAGTTGTAGCCAAGTCCAGATGCAAGTGGCTACATGAGCCGTGGAATGATTATTCATATCTGGGGGTTTTCTTTTTAAAATCTCAGTGACTCTTCTAAAGGTGTAACTTCCTATACTATGCTATGACCTAAAAATATAGCCCTCCTCAGTACACATTTCAATTTCTAAGTCAACCAAGTTGGAATTTGAACTGGAATTAAAGAGGATACCAGGTCAGATGCAAGTAACCGGTAATAAATACTATTGGCAAAATAGGTGCGTGTTACAATTTTATCTTATCCTGTCCATCGGATTACAAAATCCTAGTCCCACCACTTCTAGCAAAACAAAACAAAAATCTCCAAACCCTAGATCTATACAACTCTTGTCTTATTTTAAAAGAGAAACCAACTAATTAGAGATAGCAACAAAAAGCACATTGTACCCCAGTAAATCATGGGGCCAAAAAACTCAGAAAAATGCAGTCTTGTTAAAATATGGACTTTGTCCAGTAATGGAATGAAAAAGAAAACTTGAATGGATTTGAGTAAAAACCCACTCTGCTTAAATTCTTGGGCTTTTTATTCACCATTCAGCTTCCATCAGTGTTAACATCTACTGAGAAATGCAGCCATTTACAATTTGCAGTTCAATGTGTTACTTTAATTAGTATGAAAATTAAAGGGCAACTATAGGCCAATGTGAATGATTATGGAAATACATGTGCATCGCATGCAATGTTCTCATTTAATTAATCGTCTTGTAAACTATATAGAGCACTTTAAGTCACTTGCTGAGTATAACAACTCCATTTTAAATAACCACTTAATACTTAACAGGATGTGGAGAAAACACTATAGCGCACGACTGCTTCTCAAGTTACAGTGCCTGAGACTTTTCAAAGCTGACCCAAGTCAACCCAAAGAATGTTTAACGCCCTGTGTCGAACACAAGGAAGTCTGTGATGTACAGACAGTCAATTACATTTTTTTTAAAAGTGAGAAACATTTTGTGAAATAGCAACTTTAGAAAACTAATTGGCAGCGGCAAACTCGTAAGAGAAAGCCAAAGCTAGAGGGGAAGTTTTACTACAGTAACTCTAGTCAGGGAAAAGGCAAATAAAGGCATCTTTGTTTCACAGTCAAATTAGCTGATTAAGGAATAAAACATTTTAACGTGTTTTAAATGCGGCATTAATTATGTATATGAAAAAAATTCAAGCCAGATTCCATGAATTACACTTTTGTGGGTGACCGGAACATTCCAGGAATAATAATCCTTCTCCATCGACGCCTTACTTCATTAGGCAAAACGAAATATTAAGGGTCCTATTCATTGAAAAAATTCTTAGGCGTTCAGGTCACATCTTTTCCCTGGACTGTTTATAAGGGTACAATTTATGGTACTGATTTTAAACAGAAATCAGAAAAAGCAAGCTACTTTTCTAGGACAGGCGCGATGAAGTGGGTGGGACTAGAGAAGCTATGGGAGTGGAGACGCTGCTGGGCCTCATTTCCCTATTTGGTAATGGGATCCCAAGTCACTGGCGTTATGGTGGCTTTTAAACCCGGTGTAATGAAATGGATAATCAAGCCCACTGTACATAGAAAAGTTGTGTGCTTCAGTGAATAAAACCTCTTTTTTCCTGCACAGTAACTGAGTGGATGTTTAAGTTTTGCCTCTCATTTTATTATTTCGAAATACTGGGGAATGTATTGTTCAAGTGGGTGAGGGACAAAAGCTACAGGGTAGTGCCATGTACTGTGCACTGCCCAGTACAGAGCAGTGCAGGGATGTACTGTGCTGTCGTCTACCCCTTTCTTCTTACAACAGCGCTCTGTCCCAATCCTAGGCCTCTGGAGTGGAAAATCTGCCCCGTGTCAATCGGCAGTGATTATTTTGTGATGTGCCCAAACATCCACTAGGGTCTAGTCTGAGACCATCTAAGTCACTCACTCTTATTCTTTGAAAGCAGGTTTCTTGAGAGAAAACACTGATGAATAAACCTACTATCTCACTCAGCACCCACTCTGCTTTACCAAGTTAGTTATGCTATTGTTCTGCAGTCTTTTATTCCTTTACCATCAGAGGACCAGATAAAGTTGGACAAAGGCAATCTTTCTGTCCTTTCCTTTAACATAATTAGAATAGTCATTTAACGTGTATACATAAAATCACTTAAGGAATTAAAGGAAAGAAAAAAGGGGGAGATGGAATGTTTCTGGGCTAACGGCTGGTTCAACAACTACATCTTTGATGCATATAAAATGGGATAGTACTTCACATGGCTGGGTAATATTTGCTTATTTAATGGTTTAGGTCATGTGAACCAGAACCTGACTTCAGGTGCAACTGTGCAACTCTGCGGACCAGGATAGCTGCACAGTAGCAACTGAGTAAAGAATTTAGCCCAATGCTTTTGAATAAATTCCTATTATAGACTGCGTGCAGAAGGCCAGCTTTGGGATACTCGCACAGTTCCTGGGGGCAGAAGTAGAAGTGATCAACTGTCCCAGACTTTTCCGGCCGGTCTCAAATGTCCGAGTTGTGTTCTAGTGTCACCTGAGAATCCCTGAAATTTGTCCTGAATTTAGAATATATGTCTAAAATCGGCTAACCCCTACCCCTACCCCCAGAACATTCCCAATAGACCATGCAACATCTAGTAAGAAACACAGCTAATTAACCAGGATGCAGTGCCTTGTGAAAGTGGCTATGTTGCTTCCAGTTCAGAGGGAGCTTACGGCTAATTAGTAGAGTTTTCAGAAAAAGTAGTGCTGCATTCAGCTGGCTATGCTAACCACAAATGGCATGGACTACTTTTGGTTTTGCAGATCTGAAATGGGCCTCTCATGGTGACCTGGATTTGGCACCCAAAAGTTGGTTACTTTAGACGTAAGATATTTAAGATGTTACCTTCGTTATTATAATGCTGGTGATTTCAATTATTCACAATAGGGTGTAAACGTATGGCAGTCTGTCCTCATGCATAAGCTTTTATGATCTGCTTCCTTTATTTATTCTTTAATTTAGTTCATCACAGTTTTTTAGGGCTTACCTCAGTTTCTTGACCATTTTTCTTACCTGTGATGGTAGGCGACACTCTGCATAGATAGTTGCTCCTATGCTCGAATGAGGCATCCTCTGCAGCGAGTGGGCTTCACGAGTTTCCCCCTCTTCGTCAATATTCCTGAGGCGAGTGGAGCCTGCCAGAAGCTGGTATTTTCCCTACAACTTCTGCTACTTAGTTAATGTGTCAGGGATAGATCAATGAAGGTGGGAAGATGTCTGAAGTAAAGGCTACCTCTATTCTGTCAAGTATTTGCATCCTGACCTTTCTGCCAGTTGTGACTCCCAGCTCTGGAAGTGAGTGAAGGTAATTTCCTTATAGGAAAAGGGAGGAAGTCTTCTCCTAGAAGGGAGGCTTTTTTGGCCTGATACAGGGGCTTCGCTCCTGAAGATTAATTAGAAAACATAGAGAGATGAGCTCTTTCTTCCTAACTAGCGCCTTTTGCTAGATTTTCATATTCTACCTATCACTGTAGTAGCTGAGCAATTTCCCCACTTAATCTT
The DNA here is from genome assembly GCF_052110815.1 of Crocodylus siamensis. NCBI lineage: Eukaryota > Metazoa > Chordata > Crocodylia > Crocodylidae > Crocodylus > Crocodylus siamensis. Next base: position 29,372,053 of record NC_143399.1, read on the forward strand.
TTTGAACTGTCACCTGCAGATCTACTCCACCCACTAGTAATGCTGAAATATGGGAGCTGGTTCAGAAAAATCTCACTGACTAACAAGCTGTTTCCCATGAACAGCGTCAAAGATTTCAAAGTCACTGTTTGCAAAGGGAACTTTATGGCAGATGTAGACTAAGCAAAGCTTTTATTACTACCACACGGCAAGAAATTCCTCAGATTCTCCTGGAAACGGGTACTCTATCAGTGGAAAGTAACATTGTATTGGCCTGTGCATTGCCTCAGGGGTATTTACCATGGTAATGAGATCAGTTATTCATCTTCTAAGATCACTGGGAGTATAAATGCTTATTTAAGTAGATGGTATCTTGATTGCAGCTGAGCCAGGAGAGCTGTTAAGTCTGCCTGCTTCAGCCATGACTCCTCTGTTAAAGGTCTTGGGTTTTTGGTAAGCATGGGAACATCTATTTTAGCCACTTTTTCTAGCTTATATTTCCTGTGATTCACAATACATACTATAGCACTGGTCTGAAACACTCCCCAGTGAAAGGGGTTCTGCTACAAATTATGTCAGGAAATAATGTCTGCTTCTTTCATCACTCAAAGGCAGTTAGCATGTCATTTAAGGTTTATGGTAGCTCTGTTCCTTTGTTTTCTATGGCTGCTCTCTTTTTCATGTACTGCTAGAGGAGTGATTATTGGATGCAGGGGAAAGATAACTGAGAGGGAGGGAAATGTGCATTTGTCTCATGTTGGTTGGCTAAAGCTAGCATGATAGAGAGAAACCTATTATTATTATTTACATTATAACAGCAACTAGATATCCCAGTGGAGATTGGGTTCCTGTTGTATCAGTGCTGTACCAATAGTTGGAACAAACAGTTTCTGCCCAAAGAATTTATGGGTAAACTGACAAGACAAAAAGACCACAGAGCACACAGGGGCGTGGAAGCAGAAAGTGGCTTGCAACAAGCCAGTAGCAGAGAAGGACCTCAACCCGAAGGTTTTTTGAGTTTCTGGTTGGTTCCCTTTCTATTAGATTATATTAAATGTCCACTCCAGAAATCCTGCAGGCAGACATCTCCACTCCTGAAAAGCTGCTTTGTTTTCTCTGAGTGACAGAGAAGGTGATGGGGAAGAAGTGTGGTTTTGTGGCTAAGCCGTACCACAGAGACTGTTGCCAAGAAGGAAGATGTTTTCCTGAACCCTGAATTGCGTCTTCACTGGGACTGATCTTTTTTCAGACCTGAAAACCCCAATTTTACCTGCAGATCCCAAATTATTTTACTTTGCATTCCCACGCAAGATAGTAATAAGAAATCCAGGAGTAGGCAGCCTGAAGTGCTCTCCGACAAGTCACTAAGCCTCTTGGTTTTTCAGTTTGAATTTTACAAATGTTAGATCATATATCATAAGGAGACATGCAAGTGTTAGCATGTTAGCATGGCCTATTTATTTCCTACGTAAGAGAATCTTTATCATTTTGCCTCGTGAACTAGGGTTTTCATCCTAACTCAGTGTAAATTTCCTTTGCGGTCACAGCACATAATAAGAAAGTTAATTTTCTCCACCAGTTGAAGTTAGTGCAATGTTTTCAGCTGGAGTACACATCTAAATCATGCTAATAAATTTTGCTGAAGTTCTCTGGATTCTACTAGAATATGTAAAATGGGCTTTCATTTGTTTAACTATATCAAGCATTTACATAGCAAGTTGCATTTTTAGACACAAACTAATTAAACCAGCTAACCCTTCTGCAAGGCATGTATGCATGTATGGTTTTTAGTTGGTGAAATTTAGAGCTGTTCTAAAGTAGATTGGTCAAAGTTACAGAACAACAGGAACTAGAGAAAGCTGGAATTACAATTTAGGAGTATGCAGTTTCAGTCATGTGATTAAACCAGAATATTTATTTGACAGCCCCTTGTATGTGTTTAACAGATCAAACTCTTTGGGGTTTAGAACCATTCATCACTTTGGCCATGCTACGGCATTGAAATATAATGATTATACAACTGGTTGCAATATAATTGTTGCTGGAGGATCTGAATTGGTAATAATACACATTACTATGACTTTTTCCAGCATTATTAAGAATCACAACAGATGTAAGGCATATATCCATTATACTGTAAATAGGGCGGTGCTAAATGACCTTCTCCTTTTGTACGTCAAAGGTTATGGCATCTATAACTTTAACAGGAGTATTTCCTCCTTTTGGACAACAGCTCTGTTTGAAGCAAAACCTGCAGCGATCCCTCATGTCATTTCTGTACCTGCCAACTTAAATTGCAGTAGAAATACCTATAGCTTGCTACCCTTCTTCCACATGAAAATATCAGTGGCGTGCAAGTTTTCTGCCTTGTACTTCCCATGAAAAATATATTGTATCTAATATGTTTGGTTTGGGAAATCAGTTTTGTCCACTATAAACGATTGTCCTTAATAGCTATGTCTGGTATAAGGGGAGTGCACTGTAATAAACTGAGAATAAAAAGTAAAATGACAGACAAACCATTTGAGATGGTGACTGGAGCCATTTCAATATGTTGTTAGAGCCATTGCCTGAATAAATCAAATGACTGATAACAAGTTTCAAGCCTTTTTATCAGTTCTCTGCCAGTGCCATGTAACTACGGCAAAACCCATGGATTTCTCTGATGGTTCATCTGAATGGCTATCTTTGTTGTTGCAGGTAAGAAGAGCTTCAGGAATGAAACGGCACAGGAAGCTATTACTTGTAAATGGCTTGCCCATTGCTTTCAGTGATAGTAGTAGTAGAACTGCTGAGCACATTGTTGCTTGCTCTGTTTGTAAGTATGTCAGCGAAGCGCGGTAAATCACCATGCTCAGTGATACAGTCCCAGTGCATGCACTGTGAATAAAAAAGGGCACTTTGGGGAAACGGGATGACACTGTGGTTTAATGCTTAGCTGGTAATTAGGCAAGGCAGTGCTCACATGCAGCTGTAACTGCACTAGCCATGGCCTCTCTGGGAAGACCTCTGGATTCCTTGAAACAATGATTGCTGCCCACATCCTTGGGGACAACACAGGATATATTCCTGCCTTGTTAAGGAAAAAGGCAGGGCAGAGTCTTTGTCCTGTCCTTGTCCCATGTTAATGAAGCCCAGCTGGTGTTGCCAGAGCCTGCTGATTCTTGTACAGCAGGACAAGCACCATAGTCTTACCTAGACACTGGGCTTGGCATAAAGAGAAGTTATTGCATCCTCTCTCCTTGGGTATGTATTTGCAAACAGCCACACTCGAGCCCTAACGGAGGTCAGTGTACTGAAAATGATGAGAATTACATGCTTCTCTTGGAGAACACCCAAGGGGCAGATCCTATTCCACCTATTGGACCTCTGAGTCCAATTCTATTCTACCCTGCTCAAGTCCCTAAAAAAATGCTAACACACTTGCTTTTGTAACACACTATCATCTTACTCCTAAGACCAAGTCACAGGCAGAAGGAAGATCCATCCACCTCTTATAGGTATATACAAAAGTTGCTTTTTTTCTCATTTAAAGCGCTTTATTGATGAGACTTAACAGAAGAGCATGGCTTTACAGCACTCTAAAATGAGTACCATGATTTAAATTAACCCTTGTTAAATGAGGTATTAAATTTGATGGGCTGTATTTTACAGCACTTAAGCAACCTACAGTGTTTAAAATAACTCCTGTATGCTGGTCAAATTTTTGACCAGTGGAGAAGCCCTAGGAGGCTCTGGAGCACCCCCTGCCTCCTAACCTGGAAAGTGCAGGGAGGCTTGAAGCACCCTCCCCTCCTCCCAAACATGCACTTCTGTCATGTTAAAAAGCAGTATAACTTGATAGTGTTATACAAAGTGCTTTAAATTACAGTGATGTAAAATGTGCATGGAGCACTTCTGTATACACTAACTATTTTGAAGGGACTCAAGTAGGATGGAACAGGAACATGCCTAGGTGTCCAGGTCTACTCAGGCAGTAGTTGAAATAGCTTCAGGCCCAGTGTACCTTTTTATACTGAAGATGTGCATACTGAATCATTCTGGAGTGTTCATGCCTAGGTACTATTTAAAGGGTTTGGGGAGTTTTGTGTCAGAATGTATATCTATTTCACTGTCTTCTTCCTGTTCCCAGAATATCAGTACCATGGTAGGAAGCTTATGTATGCAAGATCCTTGTTTCTTCCACTTGGAAAATTGTATAATATAAAACAGGCTGAGGTTTTGAAGATTCTGGAAAATTCATTCTAAGATGTTTGTGGGGTGGAAGCTTTAGTAAGGGTCCCTTTCCTTAAATTACTGTTTCATTATCTTGGAGGAAAATCAAAACTCTTCAAACCATAGTACTGGGGAAACAGTCTGAAAATGTTAGCATCTCCACTTCTTACATACCCAGCACATCTAGAGATCAATTTAACCTGCAAGACTGAGCACTGTATCTAGATGTAAATATGCCCTAAGTTCAGGTGATATATCCTTATCCTATTGGAGTCAATAGGCCCAGGAATTTATTGCAAGTATCTTTAGCTTTAATTTATAGCAAGTATGATTGGCTTTAATCTAGGTCAATCAGTAGGGATGGGGACCAAACATGAAGTACGTCTCTGAAAGTCCATCTCTTCTTGTGTCTTTTTAAATTCACTTAAGTACTCTCTTGCTTGCTGCCTCTAATCACCACTCAGTCCATTTGGGCGTCAGACATCAAAGGGGTTACTGCATTCTTATTGCCGAATTTTCCTTAGGTTCCCTTCTTTTAAGGACCAGGGCAGGTATGCACTGATCTGCATATAGGCCAGGTTTTCAGAGGTCTTTTAATCTTTGGTAATTTGAATTTACATGGAGAACTTGCAGGTGACAGTCTGGCTCTGCTGACACAAGTAGGAATGAAACCATGTCAAAATGGTTCCTGAAAGTCCTAAGATGTGCTTGAAGCATTTCAAGAGAACCCTTGATCCAGCGTATCAAAGGGTTACAGTAAGATCAAGAAGAATTAAAACTGATGGTGTGCCAAAAACCACCTGCAACACAAGGTCATTACTCACCCTCGTTAAGGCGGTCTCAGTGCTGCGGCCTGATCTGAAGCCTAATTGAAATGTTTCAAACGCTGCATTATAACGAAGATAAAACAGCCGCTGCCCATTCCATGGCCCCTGCTAAAAAAGGCAGATTGGTAATAGGGTGGAAATCTAAAAATTGCTTGAGGACAATCAGGGCCTCTTAATGATGAAGCCACTTCACTCTTTAAGAGGGGGAGGAAGTTTCCCACATGCTGAAGAGACAGTAATAATGACCCACGTTAGGAACATTCCCATATTCCAAGAAGTATCCTTATAGCCAGGCCAGTTATGGTTTAGAACAAGAGAGGCGGTGAAAAGGGTAATACCACATTTGTAATGCCGTCAGTTGCACAAAGCATTAGCCCTCCGGCATACAGCACCTCCCCACGCCCCTCAGTCATTTTTTTTTGTTACAATCATTTTCTATAACCACAGCCCTTGACCCAAAAGAGATCAGTAGGATTCCATCAGGTCTAAATTATGAGATGCTGTTGTATCAGAAGACAAGATAGTGGTGACAGGAGGTAGTTAAGTGCTGATATTATCAATTTTCCTTCAAAATTTAGAACAAAACAAAACAAAACCCGTTGATGGCCAATTTTAACATGATAATAAACTGCAAGTCACAATTACCAAAAGAAATCCAATTATCTTCTCAGCATCTTCCTCTTTTTTGTTCTATTATCTATTCTAGCAGGCAGGTCAGTGCCCATATCCACATGATTATCTCACCATCCGCATGCCAAATTGTGAAAGTTACTCTTCCTGGGCTACTGTTGGGCAGCTCTATACAAAGTCTTGCGCTTGCCCTGAATGATGTGCAACTTGTAGTTTGGCATCATCTTTCATTCTGCAGCAGCTGACTGTTTTTAATCTCTTTGAAAAAGTGAACTTGCCCATCTTAACGCACATCTGCAGACCCTGATTCATATCTGGCCACTGACCAGGTTTGCTCCCTTTTCTTAATCTCCTGCTGTTTTGATAACATCCTTTTTGCATTGTGAAATACACTAGCCATACAAAACTACATTAGACACGTGTGCGCACACGCACACACATGCACACACACACACACACACACACAAACCTGAATAGGAGCATCAGTTTCAGTGTGGAATACAGCAGTCAATAGCTGGCTAGTTTAAAGTCTCCATACACAAAGACAATTGCAGATTTCTTTAGCAGCACAGGCCATTTTCTTTGGTTTGCAGTGTCCTGTACAAAGCACATTTTGATTTCACTGCTATAAATCCTACCCTAAAGTCTCCACTTTTTCATTATTTTGATTTATTCCATTTTTCATATGTACAATATCTTACTTTTCTGCATATTCCATACAGAACAAACTGATGTTCAGATGAGCAGGATCCTGATTGTGGGAGCAGTCACACACACAAAACTCAAACATATGAAGCCTGATAGCTTCATCTGAACTATTTCTGTTCTTAAATATAACCATACAAACACATGTGCTGAACTATGCCCTTTATTATTATGCACATGGAATCAGTGGTACAAAATATCACTATGGTGGTCTGTGATGCCATTTTCAGTCTATTCCTTTTATTAACACCTTCTTCCCATAACTTTTGTAGTTGTATATAGTCTTCCTATGTGTAAAACCAGAAGGATTATCTTTAGAGCTACTGAAATTATAAATGGAACCCCTCCCCCCCACTTTTAGCCAATAAATATACCACTTTTTCTGTTTACTTTTTCTGTTTTTGCATATAAGACGTGAATTTTATGAACATTTAGTTATTTTCAATTGTTTAATGAATAATTTGTGCACACAAATTGCAGCCTATTTTTGGTCATAAGCTGGTAGTTTTATTTATGTTATGATTGGTCACTTAGCTGTAATGGTGCTGTAAAAAAACATAAGCTTATTGCAGAGAAAGAGAGTCCTGGTTACTGGAATTATCCCCAGCCAGATTCAATTTGTATTATTAGTTGTATTATTTAGAAAACATAATTAACAAAAGCAAAGAAATCTGGAAATTGAACACAAATAATAGAACGCCTCAATTTGCATGCTTCATGAATATGTATCACCTTAAATACATACGTGACCACAAATATTCTTTTTACCGGAACAAAGGAATTGGCGTGTTCTTGGCTGACTTGCATCTGCCTGGGATGCTGTGCCATCAACTCTGATGTCTTCTGAAGATCTTGGCTTTGATTTTTGTCTTTGATGAGGTTTCAGTCCCTAGTTCAGGGGTGGGCAACATATGGCCCACGGGCTGTATCCGTCCCACGAGGCCATTCTATCTGGCCCCATGGGGCCCCTAAAAAATTTCAAAAATGAATATTTATCTGCCCATGGTTTCTGTCAAAAAAGACAGAAACCAAGGGCAGTAGAACCCAGGGGAAGCCCGGCGGGCTCCTGCAACAGCAGGGCCCACCCAGCCCTGTTCCCCGCAGCTGGAAGCCCCAGCAGGAGCTTCTGGCCCAGGACCACATGGATGCCCTGCACTGGAAACTCAGGTAAGGCGGGGGGGAAAGGGCAGGGGAGGACCCCAGGCAGAGAAAGAGCCCGGGGAAAAGTGGCCTGGAGAAAAGCTGAGTGTGGGAGGGAGAAAATGGCTATTTGCCCACCCAGTGCCTGGTACCCCACACTGCAGCTGCTCACAGCCTGCCTGGGGCTGCCTGTGCCTGCTCAGGACAGCTCCACATGGTCTGTGAGCAGCTGCAGTGCGGGGAGCCGGCCACAGGGCAGTGGAGGGGCCACTTTTCTCCCCTCCCCCCTCAGCTTTTCCCCAGGCTCCTTCCCTGCTCTTTCCTGGCACACAGGAAAGTGGCCTGTCCCCTGCCCCCTGGCCAGCGCTCCCTGCTGCAGCCACTTGCAGCCCATGCGGGGCTGCCCAGAGCAGGCACAGGCAGCCCCAGGAAGGCTGTGAGTGGCTGCAGTGTGGGGTGCCAGGCACGGGGTGGGGAGGGGCCAATTTTCCCTGCACTCAGCACCACCTTGTAACCTGGCCCCACTGCTAGCCTGGGCCCGCACTGGCTCCGGGCTTGCCTGTTGGGGCTGCGCGTGGTGACAGCAGCTGTGGCCCCCTGTGCTTGGTGCACTGGGCAGTGTTTGTCATGGCCATCTGTGGGCTGCCCAGTGTGTGAGCTTTGGGTGGGCAGCAGCAGCTAACACTGCCTGGGTTGGCAAGCGGGGGGGGGAGGGGCGGGCAGCAGCTGCTGCCACTGCTGCGCACAACTGTGATGCATGAGCCCAAAGCCAGTGGGGCCCAGGCTGGCAGCAGAGCCAGGTTACAAGCTAGTGCTGAGCATGGGGAAAAGTGGCCCCTTGCCTGCCCCATGGCCAGCGCCCCATGTTGCAGCTGCTTGCAGCCTGCATGGGGCTGCCTGTGCCTGCTCCATACAGCCCCACGTGGGCTGCAATTGCCTGCAGCAGGGAGTGCCGGTCACGGGGTGGGTGAGGGGCTGCTTTTCCCCATGCTCAGCACCAGCTTCTCCCCTGCCAGCTGTGCACTGCCCCCTGCCTGTATTGTGGGGCTGGGGGGCACTGGGAATGAGTGAGCAGGGAGCCAGCAGGAGCAGGGGGGCTGCATTGTGTCCCAGGGCCAGTGCCGGTGGGGGCTAGAGCAGGGTGGCAGGAGCATGGGGTCCCAGCCAGCAGGGGCTTTATGGACCCAGGCCAGCTCCTCCCTCTCCCTACTGGTGCTACCCAGCCCAGCTCCACAGACCCCTGCCAGCCTGTGCCCTGCTTTGGGTTCCATCTGTGCTGGCCCTGGGACATTGTTCCCAAGATGGTGACCATAATAATTGCCCGTCCCTGACCTAGTTGGAAGGCTGGCACTCCCTGCTGTCTACTCCTTGACCTGGGCTGGGAGGCAGGTATGGAATACATAAGAGATACTCAGGCTGGCTTCTGGTTCCTAAGGAAGTGCCTAGATATAGCTATCCCTTGTTCTCAGTCTGTGCGACACCCCTGCCTCAGGCTTCCGCTCACTGATTGTTTCAGTGGAGCCTTGTGGCAAGGGAGATCTCTATAGCCATTGTCTAATGTCACTCAAGCTAGAAGGTAGGGTAGACATGCACCCTATTGACTAAACAAGTATATAGACAGCATAAGCTTCTGTGACCTTGAGCCCACTTTATTAAATGTTGTGTCACTGCGGCCACAGCTGAAAATCCATGAGACTTACCTCTATGATTAGATTTTCCCCAACTGGCTCTTACGGTTGGGGTCCTTGAGTACTGTAAGCATAAAAAACCTTGCCTAGACCAGATCCACTTCAGAATATTGTCTTGACTCTCCAAAAAAGGTTGGTTGGGGGAAAGGCAAGCACCATGGAAAGCTGGCCACCTTCCAGCCATATCAGAATACTGAAAAGATCTGTCAGAGAAGCTCTGGAATGAGTTGAAAATCTTTCCCAAAGCCTTCCAAGGGACTGTCAGGACTCCCTGTTCCCTGGAACAGCTTCTGCATTTTGTGACTAAAATCTTGAGTGCCCACAAATGGCAGAAAAGGGGCCATAGAAACCATCCAAAGGGACCATTGATTGTTCTTGCCAAAGAAAATTCATAAATTTATACGCATCTGATTTTGTACTGCTCTAGTAATTGTGAAATGTTGCATGATTTACTGAATGATGGGGCTTGTGTGTACATGAATCCCACCTATGATTCAGTCCTGCTGTTGTGGTCCAGTGGCAGAATCCTTGTCTGCCATGCAGGTGACCTGGGGTTCAGTTCCCAGCTGTACGTATAACTACAACCATCAAGGCACTGAACATCTGGACCCAGTCTGACCGCTGGGTTTTGTCTCAATGTTCTAAGGGGGGGATGGAAGGGCTTGGCAGCCTCCGCTCCTCTATGCTCTTGCCAAGGCATATGTGTTGAAGGTCTGGGTGACCTCTGATGCATACATTGTGATCCAGAAGGGTTGATGGTTGCCTACTACTACCTATCATTCAGGAGAAATAAAGATGGATTAATGAATTACCTAGCATTTCCTGAACCAGTTTATCACTTTGTTCCAACTGTATTCACAAAAGCAATATGATGAGGCTGCCTTTTTCCCTAATGGCACAATGTAGGAGAGAATAACTACCAGATAAAGTATATTTGTGTGCACTGGAAGTGTCTGTGTGGTTTGTGCTATATTAGAAAGATTTAGCTTTCTTGAGTTTTGAAAGTCCTAGGAAAAAATACTTTTCAGAGTCTTTTGAAAATTTAGACCCTAACAGCCACATGTCAAAGAAACAGAGCATGTGAGTTCTGAATGCCCAGTGTGAATAACAGAGTTATTATAGCGTATTTTTATTAAAGAAATGCCTATTACAAGGCATAGAAGAAAGAAGCTAACAAAGACAGCGAGTTACTGCTTGAGAATTAAAAGTAGTTTTCATCACATGAGTAGAAATAGAAGTTGGTTAATAGAATACCCTAATGGTCTTATGGATAGTCAGAATATTTTCATATATTGAATGTTATGAAGTATGACTAGAAGCCAACATTTTTATCATTAATTAGGATTCTGAGATAATGGGCAAAAGCTATCCTTTGACTTGCTTCATCCTTTACTTACTTGTTCAGATATTTTAAATATTGGTTGAAGTATGGGGTTTTTATGCTACGCAAACAGCAGCAGAGTGTAGCTCTGACCAGCCAGCCTTTAGTTTTGGGTGGCATGTGCTGCCATCATGTGTACTGCCCCACTTTTTTCTGGCACATCTTTTTTGACGCCAGGATTTTCTGGTGCCAAAAAACCTGTTGTGCTGTAAATTAGCAGCATGGTGAATGTATGCATGTGTGGTACATGCAGTTTGCAGTGCTGTGGACAGGTTTGCAGTGAAAGCTCCTCTGGATGTGCCCTGTACGTTTGTTAGGTTTTGTCTAGTTGATAGAAAGAATCCTTCAATGAACAGAAGAACCCAGCATTATGCATAACCATTATTAGTTATGTAACATCTGCGACATGATACTACAATAGAACCTGGATTCTTCATATCCAGGTATTTCGTAACCAGTGGTGACACACAGGGGGTGCACATGCACCTCCTGAGAGTGCTGGTGCATCCCGTCACAGCCAGTGGCTGGGGGGGTAGGTGAGAGTGCTAGTGCCCCTCCCCATCCCTGAGAGCTCTGGCCAGGGAGTGGGGCCACCAAGAGAGGTGGTCCCCCCCCGTGGCCTATCGCACTCACCTGGAAGTGCCAGCGGCCAGCTGCTGCCACTTGCAGGTTGGCAGGATTGGCGGATTGGCCTTGGGGGCACCCCCCCGCCCTGGTCGCTGACTGACTCAGGAGGCACCAGTTTCCCATGTTCATAACTACTTAACTCTCAGCAAGTTGTCAAATGAAGGACCAGCCATTCAGCTTTTTGCTGCTGCTTCTCCACTGGATGGAGCACATTAGCAGGCTTGTGCAGCCCTTTGAAATAAAGGCTGCAGCAATCAGGTGGATCATCTTAGTGGTCCCATATAGCTGTTTACTGTGGCTGTGTATAATCCTGGGTGGTTTGCAAACCCTCATTTTCACCAGGACCCTAGAACAGGGGTGGGCAATTATTTTGAGTGGAAGGCTGCTCACCAAGTTTTGGCAAGTCATTGAGGGCTGCATGGGTAGCCCCACCCCTTGACAGGTGCCCCGCCCCCTGTCACCATCTTGGGACCAGAAATCCCTGACCTTTTGCCTCCCCTTGCCTCCCAGAATTAGTCCTTTCAGCAAGGGGTTTTGCCACCTCTGAATCAGGAAAAATACCAAATTATATTCTAAAAAAATCAAACATTCATTAATTTCATTAAAAATATATTTTTGTCCTGATTTACATGTGTTTGTATAGTGTACATAGAGGTGATAGTATAATAGCTTAAAATGAAGACTTACTCTTGTATATGGTGGGAGGGTGGGTATGGGGGTGTGTGATTTGGTGGGGGATGGATAGGTGTGGGTGGGTATGTATTATGTGGGGGGCTGGGAGTGTGAGGGAGAGGGTGGCTGGGAGGCTTGTGGAGGCGGAAGGTTTGCCTACAGCCTGCTCCCTGCTCCCTATGGCAGGCAGAGCCCCTGCCAGTGCTCCTGCAAGCCTGGGCTCTGTGCTCCTGTCGCTCCTGGCTCCAGGGCACTGGTGTGGGCCTCATGCTGCTGCTCATTGTCACTTGCCCCCTGTCTGCCACTGCTGCCCTTCTCCTGCTCTGTCCCAGCTGTTCCTTCAGTCCTGGTGCTGCAGCTGTGGTGCCAAGCAGCTGATGGGGGAGGGGGAGTGGGGAAATGGCTGGGGCAGGTGAGGGGAAGGGGCAGCAAGCAGTCATGGGTGGGAGCACAGCAACAGCCGAGTGGGAGCGTGGGGCCCACCCTGGTGCACCAGGGCAAGCGCCGGCGGGGCCCAGAGTGAGGCAGGAAGAGCACAGGGCGGGGGCAGCTCTGGAGCCAGACTGGCTCCCTTCTCTCCCTGCTTGAGCAGTGCAGCACAGCTCCATAGAGCCCCAGGCAGCCCAGCCCCATGCTCCTACCATCCTGCACTGGGCCCCACTGGCCCCAAGGAGTATATTCTGGTGATGTTAGATCACAGCTCTTTCCCTTTGACACTTTTGTTTATCTACCTCCATAGTGAGGCAGGCTTGCTCTAAATGATCAATGCCTTGTATGTCATGCTGGTGGTCAATTCAGCACTTGAATCTCTTAGGTATCAATTTTAATATCACATTTTTTCAGATTGCCCTTCAAGTTGTCATTGAGTCTTTTCTTTTGCTCACCTCTAGAGCAGTGACCATCTATGATGGTCCTACCATCTATAGGACCTGTTTTGTCAGGCATCCTGCTGATGTGTTCTGTCCAAAGGAGTTAGTGCTGTATAAACATGGCTTCAATGTTAGTGGGGTTTGCTTGAGACAGAATGCTGGCATTTGTTCTTTTGTCTTTCCAATTGACATGGAGGATTTTCTGAAGACATTGCTGATGGTAATCTTCCGAAGCTTTCTGGTGTTTCAGATCTCTCGTCCAAATTGGACTATATTATAGGACTGACTAATTGACATATGTTATTTTACCTAGGCAGTTCTCTTCTGTTTGAATTACAGATGCTTTGAATAATGCCTGCTACAAAGCTAGTGAGTAACTCTGGTTTAGAAAGCCATGCCCTTAGTTTTGCTTTTGTTTACATTTTGCCACCTGTTTATTTGGGGGAAGACACCAGGAGCACAGAAAGATGGCTAGAGTAGGAAGTATTGATGGGATCCTGTACCTAAGATCTGATATCTGTCTTAGGTATTTGTTTTATAGCAGTTACTTCACTTTCTTCAAGAGAGGGTACTCTTGATTTTCAGTTGTGTGAGCATGGTCAGAATCAGGCCCACAAGGGCAGTGATTTTAAGTGCTTACATCTAATTTTTTGGCACTTTGGGTAAGTTGAATTATCTCAATCAAATTCCTAGTGAATAAATAGCCATATCACAAAATAGTTACCTTAAGTGACAGTCTTGGTGTTGACCAATCAACTTTCAGAGCCCTTCTCACAATGTATATTGAGTTCCAAGCTGTGTTGGCCAGGTGGTTGAATAAACATTTTTTGACTGTCTCAGCTTCTTCTATATGAAAATTGGGATCAGAGGATCTATTTTAACTCAGTTTCTCAAAGGCAGAGTCTGCATTCTGTGTATTAACTGCATCTCTGGGAGCTCAAGGGGAAAAAAATGTCCTTTCTGGGTTATGTCTGTATAGTTACAATTACTGTTCTACTTGGAGGTCTACCCAAGTGAAACCTGCAGAAAGCTGATCAGCTAGTCTCTGTTACTTTTGCTGGAAACCTGATAGCCCCTAGATGAGATGGACTAATATGCTTGTTGCTGAAATCCAAAATCTAGGAAAAACGAACTGAATAGATTGAACAAGAATTTGCATTACAGCAGGGCTGTCCAACTTCTGAGTGGCCAGGGGCCTGTGCCCCTGCCTTTCTGTACACTGTGCCACAGGGCCCCTGTCCTATGGCAGGTGACCTGCTCCAGTGCAGAGTTCCCAGGTCCTCTGAGTCTCCTGGCTGTGGAGACTCCCTCAGATTCTCCATGCCCTGTTGCCCAAGAGCAGGGCCAGGAGGTGGCAGCTGGAGGAGGGAGGGGGAGCCCAGAGATTCTAGCGGTGGCCACACCAACAGCTGGAACGGTGGTAGGGGAGCAGTGCCCGGACTGGGAGTCTGGGCTGCAGCTTAACCCCCTGGGGAATATATGTGGCTCCTGGGCCACCAGTTGGACAGCCTTGCTTTATAGTATTGACTATTGTATGAATTTTGGATACAGGGCCATATCTCCCTTGTCTTGTATTCAGTCTGATTCTCTGTATTCCCTATGAAATCCATCTTCACAGGAATGGGTTTATTTCTTAGTCATTGAGATTTCTATGATTCAGTCTATAGATTGTATTTCACAAAAGAATTTACTCTTCCTGAGAGTGGTGGGATTTCTACTGAGGACCACAGAAAGGACTAATATCTGTTGTCCTGGTATTTTGGTATTCATGGTCTAGCAGAGGCCTACCATCCAGAAGATCAGAAATCCCACTGTCTGGAATTCTGTTCTTGCTAATTGAAACCTGTATTGATACCCACCCCCCATTCATTCACATTGGCTTCAATCTTAGATGTTACTTGGAATATGGAGAAGATTGTGAATAGCAGCATCAAGAGAAGTGGTTTCACATTCTGTTGCTATCATAACTAGTCCAGTGTTGACAGAGTTCACGTTTGCTTCAGTTGCAGCAGAAGTAAAATGACTGTATTCTGTGGGGCCATTTATAATTGATTGCTGTAGAGCACTAGGACTACTGGCCTCTTGTTGCCTACAAAAGCTTGTCTTTCTGAATAAATTAGACTGTAAGGTACCACCCTGCTCTACCATTTACCAGAACTATTGGTGAAGTTTACATAGTATTGAATTGATTTGGGGGGGGGGGGGGTTCCTCCCTATTATCTTCTCCTTTCTCTTACATTTAAACCTCATGGTATGTTTCCCAAGAGTTAAGCTTGTTAAACCTTGTACTCTGGCCAAATTCCAATCTGGGTAGTTATATTCTACTTACAGTCCTCCTCTCTTGTAGGTTCAATTGAATAACACTTTAATTGCTCCTTGTTCTAAGCTGTTGTGCAGAGTACTGTTAAAGAGTTGCCAAGTTTTACTCCAGAGGCAGTTGCATTTCAGTTTTAAGTGAAATAATTATTGTATAGAGGTAAAGCATTTTGGGATTGATCTGGATTAAAGGTGCTATTAATGTAAGCCATTATCAAGGAGGAAGGGAATAAATTCAGTGTTTAAATGCAGGTGCTCTGTTGCTTTCTGTGATAGATGAGTTCCAACAGCATTTTCAATTCTGTTTAAAATTTGAAGTCACTAAACCTTCAGGCTCTTCTATTTCTTTCTTAAATTCATTTCCCTGTTTAGATGAAAATGAAACACTTTACAACTTACTTTAAACTTTCTTCAAAAGGACTGCTGAAAAACGAACATTTATGGGAAGCATACAAAATAATAAATGAATGTTAAGCATACCAGAAAGCAGTGTTTTTAAACTTCCTAATGTGTGGATGTTATACTCTACAGAATTACATGAGACAAGCATAGGCTGCAGAGGGACAGAAGCAAAAACCAATGGAATGGATCTATCCATGCCAAGTGGTAGAAAAGCCTTACCACCCTGAAGTGTTGTACATAGGAATAAATAATACCAATGAAGGGGTAAAGGAGACTAGGAAATGAGCCACTTAAGTAAGGGGGCATGAACACCTATATTGCTATTGCAATTCTGGACATAATAATGAACAATCCTAGGAGTTTCTCTCTCACCCCATCTCCTCTCTGTCTTGCACATGTGCTTGCATGCATGTGTGTGTGCATGTGTACATGCACACCCACACCTTTTCTCTTACTAATGGTAGTGGATTAACACAGTCACTACCTTCATGGCTAAACTGCATTGTAAATGGATAACACTTCTTTGTGTTGCTGCTTTTCAGGTGCATACTTGCTTTTAAGTTTGACAAAATGTTTTCCTTAGATAATTTCTGATTAATTTTCTTCTGATTCCCAATAGATACTTGTCTAAGTGAAGGTAGGAAAGAAACTGGGCTGAGGTTTGAATGATTTGTGAATATGAAGGAAAAAAGGAGCAGTTTAAAAAATACCCTACAGGAAAGAAATAATGGGCAATATGTTTCCTTTTGAACTTTTTCAAATCAACCTCTGGAAAAGGTGTCATAAACCCCCCAGAAATGAGTAACAGCACAGGGACAAAGAAAACTCTGTTACAGATGTCCCTGCAAGTCTATGAGCAAATTGTTTTTTTCTAAATAACTCCAGAACATTACGCAGCCTTAACAAGTTTCCCAGGACAGGAACTCCTAGTTTATTACTTGCTCACATTGTCATCAGAAATTAATTTTGTCCCTGAAAGACAAATTGGCTGGTAGCTTATGAAGTTAAATGGAAAGAACAAGTGAGCATCTGTTTCTTCTGCATTTTGTCTCCTTGGTGTCTTACATATAAATGAATCAGAGTGTTCAAACTTAAATTAAGATCTTTGGCTAGATAAACAGTTAAAACTGGTTCCCATAGCTACCTCTCACACATAGCTGTGATTGCATTATAATCCCCTAGTAATCAGGTCTAAATGAAAGAAAGATGATAAGGGTGCTATTTTCAGTTTTCAGTACTGATTTTTATTAGCTCTCAATCAGATCAGGACTGCTTTGCCTTTCATCACATTGTGGCAGTGTTTGTAGAATCATTAGAGTAATAAAGTGTAAATCTTAGTGAGGTGCATTTTTCTTGAGGTGTTTTATATAACGAAAACTCTGAAGATTACATTGGCTGGTACAAGAAAGATTTGTTTCTGCAACTAAAGTGAGAATGTAATGTATGATATATTCATTTATTCTTTACCCAAGTGAATATCTAATGAATTACCTAGGCAAGGTAAAACAAAAAATAAAAACATCCAGAAAATCTGCTTGTCTGAACATGGCCGTATTATACAAGATATTTGCAGGTATAGTCTTTTTTAATTTGCCTCGTTATCTGGCATTGTATCTTTTCCAACATATTACCATACACAAATGAATTACAGGCAAAACTACAAGCTTTGCTGTTACTGGCCTGCTGTTTGGAGTAAACTGGTGGAGCCCAATAAAACCTTATGTTGAAATAATATATATGTATTTATTGTTGAATAAATTTCAGCTAAAGAAAAATACATGGAGGGACCTGATGCTGCTCACAGCAAAGTTGGTGGCAAAGTTCCACTGGTTTTAGTGGTGCAGGATAAGGCTCCCACACGTCTTGTCTGATATGTGCATCCTTTATGGTTAGTTTTTTAGTTAATAGCTTTATTTTTAAATAGGTTTCTGACTGGTAAATGTTGATGGGACTTCACCAGCACCATGAAGGTGTTCCTGGGCTTTTCTGATGGCAGACCTATCCTTTAGAACTGACAAAGTTTCTAATAATGTCACAGGATTTTTCTCAGGGTCTGCAAGTGTGCCTCACATGTGCAATTACATCCCTGTTTAATACTGTGGTGATTTTGCTTTACCATAGACTTTCTTGTTATATCTGGAATATGTTATAATGTATCATACTATATGATAGCTATTAAACTGCCTCCCTGTTTTAAATGTTGGATTTTATGTATTCTATGTTTAGATTAGAAGTGAACTGGCCCTATATTTCAGCGATAGTCATTTATGTTCATCCGTGGGGCTGGAGAAATATAATGTTCCAGTGGAAAATATTCATAAAAGTTTGAAAAAGCATTTTTCTATTTTTAGATTTGATTTTAATGTACTGGATGTAACAGCTTTGCTTAGAAATAACATTAACAAGAGAGAGCTATTTGCTATACTGCAAAACTAAAATTCTTTGAGCCATCAATATTATTTGTGAAGTTAGGCAAGTCTAAGATAGTCTCTGTTGTTAACATTCATATTATATTAAGTTGAGGTTATTACATTTCTATAAGCTATACCTAAGATAATTAAATATTGGTATTCAAAGGAGGTAAAAAAAGGAAAAAATCAGTTCATAAAACAGTACAGTTATAGAAATAAAATTTGTATTTGAAATTTTAATCCGTCAACACTTTTAAGACATGGAGAAGGTCTCAGTCTCAAATGAGTTATTCCCCATTAATATTTTAAACTATAAAAAGCTCAAAATCAAACACCAATTCATTAAAATCAAAGCAAATAAGCAAATGCAGTATTCTGGTCACAGGTTTTGTGTGTGTTTGTATGTTGATATGCAACTATAATATGTCTGGAAGATGTTGCTATTTCTAATGATATAAAAAAAGAGTAAATTGTAGAGCCTGATTATCAACAGATAACAAGACATACTGTATATAAATAAATGCTCAGCATCAAAACCCATTATTGGATTAGCTATATAATCATGTTTCAGGCTGTAAGTCTGTGCTGACAAATGAACACTTTTCATTTGGCTCAAGGTCCTCATCAGCAACGGAACTAATTTTACATTCTCACCCATTAAGTGAATAAGATGTGGAAAAAGCTGTCTGCTTTTTGAAGTGTAAATTTGCTGCTACAGGCTGTGCAGACCAAAGCTCTTTTGAAGCAGTGAAATGAGATCATCTCTAGGGACATGTGAACCTGACAAAGTTTAGGTCACTTTATGTGGAAGGTATGGGGGTGTATATGTGTAGAGCCATTTGGATATGGTTTCAATAGTGACTTATATGGGGCAATTTAGAAGATACTAAAGTTTACAAGCTTTTTGTCCAAATTTGTGAGAGCTTGAACTAAAAGCACAGATGCAAGCTTTCATCCCTTGGAAAGTAAGTTCCATAAACATCTGAATTGGGTACTTGGCCAGCAAAGCTTGGAAGCACTAAACAGACTATGTACTCAGCCTCTCTTGCTTAGCATAACCTAATCAAGTGGCCAGTGGGGGATGAACAAACATTCTGTAACTCCTAAGAGGTGGAGGAACCTCACCACCAAAACCACGCTTCCTTCTCAGTCAAGGGATCACAAGAGAGAGAAAATCAGGGCCTAGTTCTCACTGCCTTGAGCCCATAGGGCATTTATAGATGTGCTGTGAGTGTGTGTGTTTGCGGGGGGTGATTTAATTAGAACAGCTCCATGGGTACCTATGCACATGGAGCAAGGCTGCTCGGACATGCTGTAATTACAGCATAATTCCCATGCTCCAGTGGACTCCAGCATCACATGCATCAGCACCTCCATGTTCAAAAATGGCAGCAAGAGTGGTTTAACTAAAGCCGTTGAATGAACTTGCATGTGTATAGGAACCTATAGAGTCTTTTCTCACTCACAATAGTGTAACTCCATTGGTGGCAATGGAATTATATTGATATATGCCATTATGGATGCGAAGAGAATCAGGATCCATAAGCACATGGGGTATACACTAGTCTGCACCATAGTCTACACCAGTAGACTGGTATGTGTCTGGGTACTTGTTCTTTATATAACTCAGTGACCACTTTGGTCAATAAAATATATCATTTAAACCAATAACAACATGGGCTTGACTTTAAAGAGTCTTGCTTAGACTTCCTGGGCAGGAAGTTTTTGTGGTATCCTGAGAGGAAAAGTGAGAGGAAACGCATTATCTTCAGGCTTCTAGCAAGGATAATAGAGATGCTTTGGATAAAAGTTTGGGAGGGTAAAGGGTCAACTAAAGTGAACACAAAGATAAGACTAGTATAAACTTCCAATTGATGGCACGCAGTTAAAAAGAGCAGAACATACCTTGTTGAATATGTGTGTATGTGCATGCATATGCACTTTTGTGTATGTATGTATGTTATACGTATAATAATATACTCTTTACAACTACATGCCATTGAATGGAAATTGTATACAAGGTACTATAAAGTACAAGAAAACCTAGACTGGCATCCTTGAATTGGACAGTATATCAGCATTTTCCATATTGTCACATGGAACTAGTTATATCTAAGGCCAAATGACTTGATCTTATGGTTTTGAAATCATATTTCAAAGAATAAAGGCCTTCTACATCCTGCTTGCAACTATGATGGGTATCAAATGATTTCTCATGTCCTTACTGATGCCAGTCTTTAAGAGAGGCAAATCAAAAGATTCATAAACCAAAGAAGTTCTTTGCTTTTGCATGCCACATACATTTTTCACCAGATTTGCAGGCACCAAGAGGGGAGAATTCCTTTACATTGGTAGCAGAGCACCTAAAAGCCCTACAAGCTTGTAGCTAGAGAAAGGATTTCATTTTAAAAACTACACATTTTTCCTTCCACTCTTAAACTCGCCTTTCTGATTTGTTAGATGACATGTTATAATGGAAACAATAACTTTTGTAGAGGAGAAGAAGGAATTGCCTGATGGTGTGAGTGCAGAACTGGGGGCTAGGAATTTGTCAAGTTTTTGACGCTAAGGATAACTCCCTCTGTGATCTTGAGGAGATCATTCAGACCCTCTGTTTCAGTTTTCCCAATTGCAAAATGGAACTTATGATAACGTCGACCTCACTGGCATGTTGTGAGAGTTAATTAGTTACTGTCCCTGAAATGCTGTATAAGTATTCTGTCTTAATCCTTTCTGCCATCCCCTCCCTCTTCCCTGGCTTCCCAACACCTGAATGAGATAAAGTTAGCCAAAGGGTGCAAGAGAAACAAGAGAGACTTTTATAAGTCTATCAAGGGAAAAAGAAATACTGGAGAGAAAATAGACCCATTAGCAAATGAGGAAGGAGATGAAGTTAATTATGATTTTAAAATGGATGAGCAATAGAACTGCTTTTTTAAAGAAAAATCAGTCTTTAACAAAAATAATAAGGACTGACAATTAGGAAGCAATGAAGACCTTGTAAAAACAGGTGTTTGATTAGAAAGCAAGTGGGAAAAAACTTGGAAAACATGAATATATGCAAATGAGAAAGTCTAGATGATACATGTCTTGGGTCTTAAGAATGATGATGATCTAATGAATTTATCCAGCTATTTATGGTGAATTTGGTAAAATCAAGGGGAATGGGGAGACACCATATCAGTGATCAAAAAAAACCCCAACAAAAACCCTCGCAAATGATCCTTGAAAAAGTAATGCCTAGTGCTTACTGCCCAGCAAGTGTAAATCTATAATGAAATGGAGAAATAACATTGAAAGGAAGTAAAATCTGTGTGCAGTATATGATAATAAGTCCAGAAGTAATAAACACTATGTGTTTGTAAAGAGTAAACTCTATTACATGTATTAGGATTCATTTTTTAAAAATAGAATTACAAAATTAAGGGATGAGAAATTCAATAGATAAGGGGCCAGATCCTCAACTGCAGCTTTGTCTGTGCATCAGCAATGGATGTGGTCTGTAATATCTGGATTTCAGCTAACCACTCGATAAAATGTCCTATGAAAGCTGTAGTTGGAAAAAGTTGATATCGACTTCAATATAAGTAGTGCCATGTGTGCTGAAAATGACTGGAAGAGTAGAAATAGAAAGTAATCTGAAAACAAAAAATATAGTTAAAATTACAGTTGTAAGTATATATGGCTTACTTAAACATAAAGCATAATCAAGCAGCATAGTAAAGGGAAAAGCAACAATGGAAAAAAGCTAAGGACATCTAAGTTATGGTATGAAAGTCTGGAAAAATCACTAGCAAATGCAAACAGAAGTTGGTGGTAAGTTTGGACTTGGGTAAAATCTTTATTACTGATCAGATGTGAGCTCATAAACAAAACATTATCTGTATTTGAAGATGATACCAAGTTTGCAAGTGTCTGGGAGTATTTCTGAAGAAAGATGTAACATGATAGCATCTCATACCTATTTTCTATTATTCTCAACAGATATTATGATGTTAGCTAGCAAAGAAGCTTTTGCCCCATTTTCTGCTGGATTCCATTTAAAAACCATTTCCTACACATTTTCACACCAATAATGGGGTCACAGCACACACAGGCTTAGAAGCACAAATCCCCTTAACAAACACCAGGAACTGTGCGAGTAACACCTTGAAGGCTGCTTTGAAGAAGTGACCCAACAGATTAATATCTGTAAAGCTGTCTCACAAATGTATGGAAACTCAGATAGAAATGAGTTGCCCTATTTAGCATCAAGATTACAAATTGCAAAATGAAGAGTATTAAAGGAATAGCATGAATGGTTCCTAAAAGCATAGTCCTCAGGCAATCCATACAAATGTGGAGGCTCTTAGGGTCTGATTTTTATTTTCCCTTACAAGTAGTGTTGCACTGATACATCAGTCTGATATCGGACCAGTACTGATATAAAGAAAATTGTATCTATATAGGATATCGGGCCAATGGGGCCAATAATTTGGCTTATAAATGCCCGTGCTGCACACAGCCACAACACTTCATGGAGTTCAGCCAGCATCATGGAGAACTGCCTCCAGTTGGTAAGTCAGAAGGGAGGGGGGAGGGAAGAGGCATGGGGGGGGCAGTTCAATGCCCCCATGGTGAGGGAGGGGGAAGGGGCAGGGAAGGGGCATCTCCCCAGGGGCTGCTGGGGAGATGCAGGACAGAGCTGTGGCTCATGGGGTGGGGGTGGTTTTTGCTGCTGCTTACACCCCGAGAGGTCTGTGCAGCATGAGGTGGGCAGCAGCTGCAGGATGGATCTGGAGCCAGCGCTGCATGGCTCTTCTCACCAGGAGATGGGCTCAGAGTGGGCTCCAGCAGTGCTGGGAGGAGGCTGCAGCCACCTCAAATTTTGCTGCAGCTGCGCTCCCAGCCCCACACCACTGCCTGGCTGAATGCCCTGCCTCCACACAAGCACTGGGAAAAGCTGTGGCTGTGGCAGGTGGCAGCACAGGGCTGGGAGTGCAGCTGTGGCAAAGTATGGGGTGGCTGCAGCCTCCTCCCAGCACTGCTGGAACCCTCTCTGAGCTCAGCCCCTGGCAAGAAAATCCCCACACATATCCCCAGCTCTGGCTCAGGCTCCACTCCACAGTTGCCACTCACCCTGCCCTGTGCAGATCTGGGGGCACACGCCCCCCCACCCCATCCTCCTGGGATGCAAGCAGCAGCGGGAGCTGCCCCCACCCCATAAGCTACAGCTCTGTCCCCCACCCTCCCTGGGCAGCGCATGCCCTTGCCCCCTCCCTCATCACGGGAGGCGTTGATCTGCCTCCCCATGCCCCTTTCCTCCCAACTCCTTTTTCACCACACCGGACTTACCACCTGGAGGCTGTTGTATTGGAAATCAGATCCGTATCGGCTGATATGCCTCCTTAAATATCACTATCGGTATCAGCTGCCAAAATCTCTATCAGTCTACTTACAAGTCTTTTCACTCTTCTGGCACAAAATGAGTATGATTTACATGTGCATCTGCTTCAGACCTCTTTTCACTCCCAAGTTGGTATAAGGAGGACGTAGTGTAAAGGAGAATGTGACTCTCAGAATCAAGACAGACCAGTTTGAGTTCCTTGTATGTCAGTTTCCTACCTGCCACCTCATTCTTCCTCAGTTTTTCTTTTTTCTAAATACCCTAAAACAGTACATTGTATATACCCTCTTTGATCCTAAAAAGCAGCATAGATTTTATAATATGGAATTTATATTTTTAATTCCCATTATGATTTCACTTAATTGAGTGGAGTGGTAATTCACCAGGCTACTAAATTTAGTCAGGCCATCTGGTGACATAATTTTACTTAGCATGATAGAATGTATCATAGGATAGCATGGCATATTAAGCAGCTGAATCCAGGTTTTCTTCAGTAGTGAACTGTATCATTTCTAGAGGTTTGAAAAATATTCACAGTACTATTTTAAAACCGTTACACTTGAAGTTCTGATATGTCACTGTAAATTTGCAAATATGTTTGAACTTTGAAAAAAAAGGATATTTTATTCTTCAGTATCAAGAACAATGTTAAATGAGGCTCTTTCCACTGTGGGCAACTTTTTAAAACTTTGTTACATCACTTCAAGTGCAGTTAAAAAGCATTAGTTTTCATATTAAAACAACTAGAAAATTCAAATTTGCATATATTTAAATATGAAAGTGGCCATTTTGAGAAAACTAAACAAAAAACAAAATTTCAGAGTTGGAACCCAATTTGGAATGGAATTTTACAAAACAATTGTCAGAACTTTTGTCCTGTATCTGTTATCGCTATGCCTCAGCTCTGAGATGCTGAAAATAGTAGCTAAAAGAAGAAGAAACACCTCTAACAAAAGTTGTCAAAATGGGAGAAAGTTCATGTTAATGACCTAAAAATAATAGTCAGGGCTTGGATTAGGGGATGCTCTATCACTAATACAACTGTATTGCCAAGTAACTGACCCCTTGGTATAGAAAAGAAAAAGCAATATTTTTGGGGCCCAAAGACTCATTCTTTTTTCTTAGGCTTTGAAAGGAAATAGTCACTGTCCTGTTGGAGTTAAATTATACCAAGGCAAACCAAGCTGGTGGCATCTAGATGCTGGTCTTCCTTTCCAGTGAGCTTCCACAGGAAAGCAGCAACTATAATCAATTTAAAAAGAAGAAGAAAAGAAACACCAAAATCAGCCCAGGAACATTCACATATTTGTTCCATATAAGCAGAGCTAAATAAGGGACTGAAAAAAGTGCTCTATGAATGTTCACAGCTGAAGTAGCGATCAATTAAACAGAGGCCACTCTTCAGAAAGAATCAAAGCCAGATTTGGCCCCTAGGCTGTAATTTGGATACTTCTGGAGTCCCCACTAATCTGGATACACTGAGCTATTTTTTTCTCATCTGGTGAATATATGCATTCTTCTGACTGAACAATGATATCTTTATTCAAATATGAACAACTAAATAAGGCGTTCTATCCTAATGTAGCAGGCTTTCCTTCCTATTCTACCTCATACTTTTCTACTGCTTTCCTTTTGCCTTACCAATGCATGGTAGAAACAGTTTGCAAAATCAAGCACTGTTGAGACTGTTTGAAACCTATCCCTTTAAAAATATATATATTTTAAAAGGAATAAAAATACTCATATATCCTCTCACTCTGTTGCAAATTGCTTACTTGTCTTGTGCATGAATATATGGTGGTTTGCTTATATTCACAGAATCATAGAAAATTAGGATTGGAACAGACCTCAAAAGGTCATCAACTCACCCCCCCTGCTCAGTGCAGGACCATCCCCAACTAAATTATCCCAGCCAAGCCTTTGTCTAGCTGGGTCTAAAAACCTCCAAGGATGGAGAATTTACAAGCTCTTGGGTAACCTGTTCCAGCATTTTACTATCCTCCTAGTGAAAAAGTTCTTCCTTATATCTAACCTAAACTTCTCTTGCTGCAACTTGAAACCATTGCTCCCTGTTCTGTCATCCGCCACCAACTCCATCCTCTTTTGAACCACCCTTCAGGTAGTTGAAGACTGCTATCAAGTCCCCTCTCAGTCTTCTCTAGACTAAATAAGCCCAGTTCCCTCCACCTCTTCTCATAAGTCATATCCCCCAGCCCCTAAACCATTTTCATTGCCCTCTGCTGGACTCTCGCCAGTATGTCCACATCTTTTCTGTAGTGGGGGGCCCAAACTGAACACAGTACTCTAGGTGTGGCCTCACCAGTGCTGAATGGAGGGGAATAATCGCTTCCCTGGACCTACTGGCAACACTCCTACCAATGCAGCCCAGTATGCCATTAGTCTTCTTGGCAACAAGGGCACGCTGTTGTGTCATATTCAGCTTATTATACAGGTCCTTTTCTGCGGAGCTGTTGCCCAACCAATCAGCTCCTAGCCTGTACCCATGCATGGGCTTTTTCCATCCTAAATGCAGAACTTTGTTGAACCTCATGGGATTTCTTTTGGCCCAATCCTCCAATTTGTCTAGGCCACTCTGAATCCTAGCCCTACCTTCTCTCATATCTACTGCTCCCCACACCTTGGTGTCACCTGAAAACATGCAGAGGGTGCACTCTATGCCATCTTCCAGGTAGTCGATGAAGATATTGAACAAAACCAGCCCCAGGACCGATCCCTGGCGCACTCCACTTTATACCAGCTGCCAACTAGACATCGAGCCATTGATTACTACCCTCTAAGCCTAATGCTCCAGCCAGTTTTCTATCCACCTTACAGTCCATTCATTCAGCTCATACTTCCTTAGCTTGTCTGTGAGAGACTGTATTAAAAGCCTTGCTAATCAAAGTAAATCACATCCATTGCTATTCCTGCATCCACAGAGCCAGTCATCTCATTATAGAAGGCAATCGGGGTGGTTAGGCATGACTTGTCCTTGGTGAGTCCATGCTGTCTGCTCGTAATCACCTTCTACTCCAAGTGCTTAAAAATGGATCCCTTAAGGATCTGTTCCATGATGTTTCCAGGGACTGAGGTGAGACTGACCAGTTTATAGTTCCCTGGATTCTCCTTTTCCCTCTCTTAAATATGGGCACTATGTTTGCTCTTTTCTAATAATCTGGGACCTTTCCTGATGACCATGAGTTTTCAAAGATGATAGCCAGTGGCTTTACAATCTCTTCAGCAAACTCCCTCAGCACCCTTGGGTACATCCCATCCAGCCACATGGACTTGTATGTGTCCAGCTTTTCTAAATACCTCTTCTTTCACCTCTGTTGGCTGCTCACCTTCTCCCCAAACTGTGCTGCCAGGTGGAGTAGTTTGGCAGCTGACCTTGCCTGTGAAGATTGAGGTGAAAAAAGCACTGAGTACTTCAGCCTTTTCTGCATCCTCTGTCACTAGGTTGCCTTTCCCATTTAGTAAGCAAGCCACACTTTCCCTGATCTTCCTCTTGTTACTGATATACTTGTAGAAACCCTTCTTGTTACCTTTCACATCCCTTGCTAGCTGCAACTCCAATTGTGCTTTGGCCTTCCTGACTTCATCCCTGCATGCTGGAGCAATACTCCTATACTCCTCCCTAGTTGTTTATCCAAGTTTTCACTTCTGATTATGGGAAGGGAGCCAGCCCACACCTGTTTGAAGTGCATATTCCAAATGAGTGGAAATAAATCTCACATTTTGTGAATGACCATGCTTTGTTTGTTTTCTGTCCTAGTACATCTGATTTATCCATGCCATGTTTAGTGACAACAGTGCTTAAGTAGATGATCTCCATTCTTATTGCATTGTTAGGTTCTCTCTTTAAGGGTACTCTATTTTTGTACCTTTCCTGCTGTTCCTTGTTATTCAGTAGTTTTAGCTCTGCTTGTGCTAGAGTACAGGTTATTCTCTTGATCGTGATTCTTTTGATGGTGAAGTGAAAATATTCATTCCCTGGCTTAGTTTAGGTGCAAGTATGAAATGATCCAAAAACATTGCTTGAATTAGAAGTTGGAAAATTTAAATAATAGTCATGATAAAGTCCTTCCATTGATAAATCTGCAAGAGAAAGAGTAATAAACGGAAAACTGAGAGAGCCCAATGCATTCATCTGTGCCAATAATGTTATCCATACCACACAAAGGCAGCATTCCCTCTAAGCCACGCAGCTTAGAGGGAACACTGCACAAAGGATCAAAGTTCTTGTTCAGAATGGTTCTGTATCTCTTAGGCCAGAAGACCTAATTCTGCCTGAAAGAAGTTGAGTGTGATGTTTTAATCTTTTTTTGGGTAGAGCAGGCTAGCCATGAAACTATACAGTAGAAATATGAGTAGTGCAATCCACATAAAAATGTGAATGAGCCATATTAAATGGAGTAAAGATACCAAAGAGGGTAAAATCCAGCGCTTTGTGAAGCTTCAGGCCCCAACTCGATTCAGCGGAGATTCGGACCGATTCGAATTCAGAGATTCGGCCGCCGAATCAAATCAGAAGACCTTTTAATCTCTCCGAATCTAATCAGAACCCTCCAAATTGATTCGAAGAGATTCGGAAAGATGCAGACATAGACACAGCTTTAAATCTTTTTTTTACATGCCTCTAGCTACCAGGTGACTTGTGAATGCTGCAGTGCTGGGGAGCATGGAGCATCCCACAGAAGCATGGGGGGCTCCACAGCGCACTTGGCAGCAGACCTGGAAGTGGCCCAGAAGCACGTCTGGTCCACTTCTGGGTCCACTGGGGAGCTTGCAGGGGGGCCCCCCACACCCCCTGGTTCAGCGAGTGGTGCCTCCTGGATGCACCCAGTGTCTCTCCCCATGGCCAATCACCAAGCCGGAGGATCTGGAAGTACTTCCAGTCCACTTCTGGGTTCACTGCCAAGCATGTGGAGGGCCCCCCTAAACTCCTGTGGGTCGCTCCATCCACCTCAGCATCAAAGCATTCACAAGCCACGCTAGTACCTTGAGGTACGTAGAAAAAACTTTTGAAGCTGTGTCTGTGTCTGAATTGTGGATTCTCCAAATCAGCATCAAATCTTCAGATTCGGGTTTGGCTGAATTGAATCAGGAACAGTGATCTGAATCAACAAATCGAATCACTGTCCCTGATTTGGGCCGAATCTGAGTCTGAATCAAATACCGCTTCGCAGACCCTGGTAAAAATGTACATGGATTAATGAGTGATCTAAGAGTGATGAGCCAGTCTTGCAGTTGTAGGGAGCTAGTGACCAGCGTGAACCACAGCTAAATCCCAGAAGTGATGCAATCAGAAATAATGGATTTACTATCATCTGACAATGGTAGGATGCATGTGTCCATACAAATGTGTCTATGAAAACCTGGAGGACACCACAGGCAAATAGTTGTTGGTTTATAGGTGGTTTATGCATATCTGAATTTTGCCTTGTTAGCATTGATTGCTAATTGTCGTTATTAAATATTTGGCAAGGACAGGTAGATGTGGGAAACTGTACCTTTATACACCTTGGCTCACAAGAGCCAAGAACTGATTGGAACCTGCCACTGCATAATTCAGAGGCTCATGCTCTGTGTTCATCAGTTAGAACTCAGCCCCTGGCTGAAGCAAACCTCTCAGATTCCTGGGGGCTGAGTAATTATGAAACAATACACAGAGAAACTTTATTGACCTCTGATTCCCTTGTGTGTAAGTGTGTGTCAGGTCACATTTTAGAGGGTTGTGTGTGTTTGGCACTTAGCTTTTCAGCTTCAGTGGCAAGTTGGAAGAAAGCTGGGCTTCCTATCTTTCTTGGGGCTGCCAAACCAAGTCTGGTTTGCTCAGACATGAAAATTAGAGAGATTTGTTTAAGTAAGATTGGGCATATCTACATGAGACGGTAACTGCAGGGCCATCTAATACTGCTGTGCAATAGTGTGTCAGGGCAAAAACTGTGCTAATATGGTACTGCAAAGTAGTATTAAACTACCGCACAGTTAGCATCACTAAAAAGCCATGTACTGGATGCTTCTGTGCAGTAGCATCAGTTACTGTGCTTTCATTTAACACTTGGTTATACAAGTACCAAACTTAATATGCAGTAACTATGGTGCATTAATGAATGTGTAGATGCACCCACTGACTCCTAGTAACTGGCACCTTAAGATATTGCATCCTTTTGGCTGGTACACAGGACAGGACACGTGGAAATTTGTTCTCATTACCTTATCCTTATTAAGAAGGGAGCCTCATTTACATGAAGCCTATCTATAAGGTTGAGGGTTGGTATCAGGACTGTTTTCCTTCCTTTTCTGACAGTTTGGTCCAGAGGAATGATAAATTTCTATCCCTTCCAGGAGAGAAAATGGAGGGGGGAGCACAACATTTGGTGCTTATAAAAACAGGTATGCTTGAAAAGGGTTAATGATTTAAATAATCGTGTTGAACTGATATTACAAAGGCTGATGTTACTCCATAAATTACATAAATTTAAACATGAGTAATGTGAATTGAAGAGGCGAGACCCAGATAGTCTTAATAGACTCTTGGGTAACCTGATTTTTAAACAGCTGCCTCTATTATAAAGAAGCTGGGGTTTTTAAAATGAGGTTTATTTGAAACTAAATCTGTTCCTTAATTAATATATACGAAGACCCATGTACAAGAAGACTTTCATACTTGGCTTATCACTATGATGGGTCAGCTTGCGATGCCCCTACTCATGTCAGACCTATTCAAAGCCCATTGAAGGAACTGACATTAGCACGGTTTGGATCAGGCCTACTGTATGGGATGAGGAAGGTACTACTCAGATCACATATGCTGGCCCTATACATTTTACTTCTTTAACAAAATATGGGAAAAAAATAATACCAGAAGAGTAAGAATTTTCCTGCATGTTTAGCTCCAATATCTTTGCTTAAGACTGTCTTCTACTCAAATGTTTATGAACGGATTCAAGGAGGAAGACATTTTACTCAATGACCTTTTAATGAAAGTACCTTGTCCATAGTCCAGGAACTGTGGCCCAAATGTCTCCCCACCCAGGGAGAGAGGGCCATAACTCCTAGCCTCCAGAGCTCTGTTGTTCCCTGTTTTTTTTGTTTGTTTTTGCTCTCTTTCTATGGGCCAATCAATCTTTAATTCTTTTATGAAAATTAGAAAAGCTTCAAAAGGGGGGTGCAGGAGTGTCTCCACCCCTTGGCACCCCATAGATTAGTTGGTTTTATAAATATTATTACCCTTATTCCACTCCAGACTTCACTTTTTATACTTTACAGCTTTTGGGGAAAACAGGCAAACAAATGCTGAGGAAATCCATTAGCAAACATTTCAGTTGCTCATCAAGTATTTATCTGGATGAATGCATGTTAGAAACTCGGCAGACAAGGTTCTTTGGACAAATCTGATATCTTTCATTAGACCAACCAAAATAGTTGGTGAAATTTTTCCCAGAAAGCTTTTGGGTACAAATACCCTTTCTCAGACAGAGGGAGCATGTGTAGTTGTTTTGTGCTCTCCTGGATGGGATGCAAGAATGCAGGTCAGTGAAAATTCAAATGCCTGGCAGTGAGGGTGAGAGACAATGGGTGAGAGAGGTGCAGGGGGAAGGGGAATGGTGATTTGGTGATGGAATGTAGCTGGTAAATTGTAGAAAGGTTACCTTGGGTATCAGATGGTAGTTAGGTTATAATGTGCTATAAATCCAATCTATATACAGTAAAAGCTTTGTTATCCAGCACTTGTGCAGAATGGGGGGTGATGGATAACAAAATATGCCAGTTAATTGGGAGGCCCGAACAGGCGTCTTTGCCTGTTCAGGCCACTGCTTCTCCTGCTGTGTCTGCGGCATTGGTGCCCTTCCTGTGGCATCGCTAACCCTCTCACGGGCCCCAAGGGACAGGGAGGCGGGCCCTGTGCAGCCTGCTATGCCTTGGGCCATGGGGGCTCGGTGAAACTGGATGTGCCACGGTGGGCACTTCTGGTTTCACTTTACCTTACAAGCTGCCATGCTGGTTAATACAGCATGCCGCTTGTAAGGTGCCGGTTAACGGAGCTTTTACTGTATTTAGTCCATTATTTTTTATATCCAGTAAATTGATGAAGTGACGATCATAGGCTTGTCTATGAAAGGAGTTTTGTAAATTCCTTTTGAGGATTGGAACTGAGATTGGAGAGAGATTGGTTATCTGGTGAAAAATATGCACCCAGCAGTAATTGGGTATTTCTGTCTTTGATAGATTTTTGGTGTGCATTTATTCTGGTATGCAGTTGTTGTTTGGTGCTCCTACACATTTTCCATCAGGGCATTTGGTACACTGAATGAAATATATTACATTTCTGGAGGTGCAGGTGTAAGATCCAGGAATGGTGATGGTATTGTTGTGGGATGTAGTTTCTGTGGGAGTGGTGGAGATTTATTGGCAGGTTTTACATTTCTTTTCATGGCATGGTATGTATCTATTTGATGGGTGCTTGTACACAGGATGGTATTTTAGTCCTTAGGGTTGCATTTTATGCCACCTAAATTGAAAGAGTGAGTCTTAATTGAAATGGTGGGTTTTATTGTGTTATTGTCCTGGCTGCTTCAGGTGCCTGATAAAGACAAAAGTGGTGAGGGGCCAGATCTTTTATTTTTCTTTTCTGTTTTTTTGGTGGAGCCTGCCTGCCTCTCCCACAGCTGGGGGGCCATTAATCTGTGCTTTTAATTTGTCAGTTTGCACCCCAGCCACAGGAGAGGTGGGCAGGCTCTACAGAAGAAAAGGATTGGGCCACTCGGTACTTCTGCCTTGAGCAGGCTCTTGCAGCCGGCAGAATGCCTGGGACCACCTGGGAATGGGCTGGCTTTCCCCTAGAGCAGTGCAGGGAGGAAGCAGGGATGGTGGCTTGGTATGTTGGCAGTGGGGATGGTGCATGGGGCGCTGGAAGTCTGGGTGGGCTTGGGGAAGCTAGCAGCCCACCTGGGCATCTCCGTGCACCATCCCTGCTGACTTCTCTGGCTGCCAGCATAACCAGCTGCCTTCCTGCTGCATCCCTGTGCTGCCCCAGGGGCAAACCAGCCCCTTCCCAGACAGTGTTCCTTCCAAGCTGTGTGGTGTGTGCGGCCATGCAGGCATGCTTATGCCACTCTCCCAGGTGCACCTGCGTGGCCGTGCACACCACGCAGTTTAGAGAGAATGCTGTTCCCAGGTGGTCCCAGGCATCCTGCTGGCCTCAGGAGCCTGCTGAAGGCAGAAGCAGTGAGAGACCCAAAACTTTTTTTCTGTGAAGCCTGCCTACCTCTCCTGTAGTTGGGGGGATGAGCTGACTAATGGCTGCAATGTTCCAAGTTGCAACATTGCAAACTGGACTATATTGGGATGTAGTTTAGTCTGCAATGATGCAAACTCATTTAAATCCCCCAAAACTAGCGGATGTGTACTGTGTGATGCCATTAAGCCACAGAAAGTGAAATTTTTGTCACACGTACATTGTAACATTGTCACATTTACAAGAGCCTGGTGTGCTTTGGGTCATAGCAAGTTTGCTTCTGGTGATGAGGTTGGTGAGGTTTGGTGCTTGTTTAAAGGCTAGGGTGGGTGGTTCTGGAAAGACCTCTTTAAGAATTGGGTCTTCTTCCATTATGGTAAAATAAAAACCACCATATACAAGAAACCCATGGACAAACATACATATCTGCACAGAACCAGCAATCTCCCTGAATACACCAAGAAAGCTGTAATATACAGCCAAGTCCTCTGATACTATCAAATTTGAACTGAGGAGAACACCCATGATCATCACTGCAAAAATCTCAAAAGGGCTCCTGTTCAACAAGGATACTCTTTCAGAGAGATAGATAACACCTTTGAAAGAGCCACCTGGATACCACATGAAGAATTGCTGCAGTACAAAAAGGAAATCCCCAAGAATTGCACACCATTAGTTATGACATACCATGCCTCCATAGAACGGCAAATCTTCAAACAATTGCAACCCATACTGGAAGAAGACCCAATTCTTAAAGAGATCTTCCCAGAACCACTCATCCTCGCCTTTAAACAAGCACCAAACCTTGCCAATCTGATCACCAGAAGCAAACTTCCTATGGCCCAAAATACACCTAATGGATCCAGACCATGTCATGATAAGCAATGTAAAACCTGCCAACACATCTCCACCACTCCCACAATAACTACATCCTAAAACACAACCATTACCATTTCTGCATCTTACACCTGCACCTCTAGAAATGTACTATATCTTATCCAGTGCATTAAATGCCCTGATGGAAAATATGTAGGAGAAACCAAACAACAACTGCATACCAGAATGAATGCACGCTGAAAATCTATCAAAGACAGAAATACCCAATTACTGGTGAGTGCACATTTCTCACAAGATGACCATTCTCTCCCCAGTCTCCCAGTTCTAATCCTCAAAAGGAATTTACTAACACCTTTCACAGACAAGCCTATGAACTTCACTTCATCAACCTACTGGATACAAAAAATTACGGACTAAATATATACATTGGATTTATGGCATGTTATAACCTGCCTACCATTTAATATCCCAGGTAACCTTTCTATAACTTACTGGGTACATTCCACCACCATTCCCCTTGTCCCCACCCACCTCTCTCACCCATTGTGTCTCACTGTCTCTGCCTCACTACCAGGCATTTGAATTTTCACTGACCTGCATTCTTGCATACTGGCTTCCATCCCATCCAGGAGAGCACAAAACAACTACACATGCTCCCTCTGTCCAAGAAAGGGTAATTGTACCCAAAAAGCTTTCCAGGAAGAATGTCAACAATTATTTTGGTTGGTCTAATGAAAGGTATCAGATTTGTTCAAAGAACCTTGTCTGCCTATGTTTTTAGACCAACATGGCTATAACCAACACCCCTGTTAGAAACTACATCTTACTGGAGTAACGATGGATAAACATTTGCATTGCTTTAGTACAATTTGCAAGTTTTTAGTAAATGACTGTCACTTTCCTTAGCCAGTGGCCATCAGAAAACATCGTTCTAATAATCTAGATAATAAATTGTACACTTCACACTCGTCTGGTAGGGGAGAGTTGAAAAACGTATTTGACTTAGGTTTGCCTGACTGGGAAGACTACGAGATCAGTTATGAAAGTTTAAAGAATGTAAGTGTTTTTGTTAGTGAGGGTCTTGAACTAGTGATTTGCATTAAAAGAATACCACACTCGACGGAAATCCAGATTGAAACTTGAACTATGGGTTTTGGCTCAAGTCTGTTCTAATTTTTTATGTGATTTAACTCTTAAAATAGCAAGAATTCGAAAGTAATACAAGTTCATCCCACAGCAGTGAGGACTAGTTGGGTCTCATGTCTATATTTAAGGAAGAGATTTTCAAAGGGCCAAAGTCAATGGGAGTTGAGCCCATGGCTCCCATTTGTGCCTTTGAAAATATTTGCTTTTCTAGTCCATTAAAAGTCATTAATTTAGCACTGAACCTGTTCTCCCTTAGAGATAATGGAGATCAGCACAGTCATAACTGGAAGAGGTAAGAGGAGTTTTTAATTCAGCTGTCAGGATGATCTAGAAGGCTACTGGAACAAGTCTGGATGTGACATTGTGGAAAATAGAGGGCAAGTCCAATATGTACATGAAATAAAATGAAATATTCCCTTATGTACAGTGTCAGCCTAAAGCCTAAGTGTGACAGCCCACATCAGGGACAAAACCCGGAGACAGCATGATCCTACCCATGAAGGAAATGGTTAGCCATTATAATGGAAAGAAATCTGGAAGAAGCATGGTATTGCCAAGAAGAAGAGCAGTGAAGAAACAGCAGTGAGCTTGAGTTAATGCAGAGCTGTACAGCTTGTTAAATAGACGGTGCATTGCAGTGGTATCAGCAATGTAGACTTAGTGCTGCAAAAGCTGCACGCTAGAACTTATTTAAAGAGGCTATTGTAAAAGTCTTCGAGCCAGTTAATTACCAGTTTTTGTTATGTCAGGAACTCCTTGAGTTAAAGCAGAAAGAAACTATTCATGAATATGTTCCAGTTCTGTAGTTTAATGGGATAAATTTAAAAAAAGAGAGAAAGAGAGAAACTGAAAAAAATTATTTAGTTCATGGCAGGATTGAAAACCCTCACAGAAAAGCTGAAATGACACATTGTGCACTACCCCCTCTTGCATAGACCATTGAAATTGCTGTGGACTTAATTGGTCTAATTGCTCATTGCAGCTGTGCATGAAACTGGGGGGTGCACACAGTGGGCTGGTATGACCGTTGCACTGGCCTCTGAAGCTGGATCAGGGGTGGGTGTTCAAAAAGAAAAAAAAAGACAGGTAAAAAAGACAGGCAGTGGGTTCAATTATAAGACATCACCAGAAAGGAATTTTATTTGTTAAGTCATACTGTTCTTAATATTTATGAAAATAGAAAGCACAAGTGTTTGCAGGAATAAGATAAAGTTTGGTAGAAAACAAGTATGTGGAGAGTGTTATACGTAAGCCTATGTTATACATGAGGCTACCAAATACATCCCTGATACATAAGACTAATGTCTCTTCCTGCTTACTTCAGTTTTGCACATCAGTGTAGCTCCAATTTTCTTCATGAAGTTACTTGAGCTGAACAGTGTAATGAGAACAGAACCAAGCCCTATACATTCCATCTATACTAGCTGGAGGAAAATCATATCACATGTGTTTTTTGAGTTAAGTAGCAGTTATTGTAACAAATGGGAGTGAAGAATTGCCATCCTTTCATCAGTATTCTCCAAAACATTTATTTTGTTGCTATCCACTGTTCACAACATGTAGCATGTTCCTGATGTGTTTACAGTAGTGAGAATTTCAAAACTAAACCACATGAAATTTGTATGCTGTCTTTTGGCTTTCTTGAATTTTTCAGGAACTCTGTGTATGTTAAAGTCTGGCATGTGGGACCACTCAAATGTTCAGTTGATGAGTTTATGTATCAGACTAATTTATTTTTCTAAAAGTTAATTTGGTATAAAGTAAGCCTAATTCCTAGGTAAAAAAGTACCAGCACACTACCTTCCTAATTCTTAACATGGCACCAGTGAATGAACGTCCCAACTATTTCAGTACATTTCTAAATATATCTTTGAGAAGTAAACATCTAAATACTTTGCCTATTGCATTTGAGGCTTACCTATGATGGCAAAGGAGCTAATTTTTCCAACATCGGCTTCATTTTGCCCTACCTGCAAACCCTTTGGAGAGGAGTCCTGGCCAAGCATTTGTGTTAGGTTTTGAAGCTGCAAGAGAGCTGAACACCAGCTGAAAATGCTGAGGTTCCTCAAACCCCAGGCACTTGCAGTTTTCTGACTCATCATTACCCACATCATTGAGACACTTCAATATAAGTGGAGAAACAAAGCATTGTCTTGTTTTTTAATGCTTGTAAAAATGTTTTTAATCATGTGTCAGGTGATAATCTTGGAATTCAGGGCTCTGATTGGGTCAGTACCTCATAACATGGCTTAACGCTGTCTTATTAACTAGAATGTCAGTTTTGATTTGAAAAGAATATTTAATCTCTAGCTGCTGTGGCTGTGAAGGATACCTAAAAATGTGAATTAAGTGAACCAATGATGACAGGATGAACCTGCAGAATGTGGGTCAATAGTTCTGAGAGGTGTGAACCGCCCCATTCATCTCAATTCAGATGCCAAAAGGATGATGATTTATATGTCAACATTGCTAACTATTTTATTTTTCATGTGAGAAAGGAGAGGAAGGCTCACAGATCTGTACAATTTACTGGCACTCATGACAGAAGGGTGGGGAAGTGGCCTGGTGGATCCAACATTTTCTGGAAATTGACTGAAACAAAACCTGAAATGTAAAAAGAGTGATAGATGAGAGACTGAGGAAGTATGAGGAAAACATTACTGGAATAAAATGAAAAGTGAAGGACTGGGTTTCTAGTGACTGACAAAAGAAAAGACAACTGCTTGAAGCAAAGAGCAGATGTACGTGAAGGGGGAATAAGAGAAAAAGGAAGCTCCAGGCTGTTTACCTGGCATCTGCTTCAGGTGTTCAAGTTACTTCAACCCTGTAATGGGGCAACTCTCTCTACACCATTCTCCCATGTGGGTTGGTAAATATAAAAGCTAGCAGGAAAATAAACAGGATGGCTAGAAAACATCACCATGCTAAAGCCCCAGCCACTGCCAGCTCTTTCTCGCTCTGTCCAGGCACAGCCACTGACTGCTGAAGCTTCTACCCAGGTTCTGATCTGGCTCTGGAGGGACAGCGGTTTGCGTGTCCCTGCCAAAGACAGCCAGGTAGGGGAGTCCTTGTGGTGTGAGAAGTGTCTTCTGGTGGATTTTCTCAGGAGTCAGGTAAGCGAGCTGCAGGAGGAGGTGGTTAGTAGGGCTTTGGTCGCTGATTCGATTCAATTTGGTGGAGGTTCAGCCTGACTTGGTGGCCAAATCCCTGAATTTGAATAGAATCAGGAGACGCATTAATCTCTCTGAATTGAATTGGAAGCCTCCAATTTGATTCAGAGAGATTGGATGATTTGACATAGACACAGTTTTATCTGTTTTTTTCTACGTACCTCCAGGCACCAGGCGGCTTGTGAATGCTGAGATGCTGGGGCGGATGGAACGTCCCACAGGAGTGAGGGAGGGTCCCCACTGCGCTCGACGGTGAACCCAGAAGTGGAACAGAAGCACTTCCGGGTCCGCTGCCAAGCAGGCGGGCGGCCCACCTGCACACCTGTGGTAAGCTCCATCCACCTCAGCGTTTCAGCATTCACGAGCTGCACCTGGTACCTTGAGATAGATAGAAAAAACATTTAAAACTGTGTCAATGTCTGAATCGCCGATTCTCTGAATCCGAATCAAATCTTCAGATTCGGATTCAGCCAAATTGCATTGGGACAGTGATCCAAATCAATTAATCGAATCATTGTCCCCCGAACTGGGCCGAATCCAAATCCTACATGAATACAGCCCACTTCGCACACCCCTAATGGCTAGGTTCGTCAGCATCTATGAGCAAGAGGGCTTCATTGACTAGTTAGAGGGTCTTGCCCCTCCCCCACTCAAGTTCAGATCAATCGCCGTATTTGGGGTCAGGAAGGAATGTTTATGCCATGTTCAGATTGGTATGGACTGTGTGTGTGTGGGGGGGGTGGGGGAGGTTGCCTTTCTCTGTAGTAGGGGGCATGGCTCTCTTTGCATCTCCTGAATGTATTTTAGCAACCTTTCCAGCAGAAGGTTATTGGCTGCTATGGTCCCCCTGCTTTACCTGTGGCAGATTAGGGACTTATGTCTTTTGTGTTAGGGTTGATTGTGTAGTTTTGTTAATAGGGCAGACAATGAATTTGTATAGCATAGTTTGTATAGGGATGGTCCTGCTTCAGGCAGGGGGTTGGACTATGTGGCATCTAGAGATCCCTTACAATCCTGCTTCTCTATGATGCCATGACTTTATGCATCAGGAGAACTCTAACATTA
This sequence comes from Crocodylus siamensis, assembly GCF_052110815.1. Taxonomy (NCBI): domain Eukaryota; kingdom Metazoa; phylum Chordata; order Crocodylia; family Crocodylidae; genus Crocodylus; species Crocodylus siamensis. The sequence continues at coordinate 29,410,763 of NC_143399.1, forward strand.
TGATAGAGGGCAGCCAGAAAACACATAGGAAGACACTAAAGACACAGGTACTCCAGAAGGTGGAAGCTAGCAGTTTGTCACCTCTGGCAACAGTTAGCACTTCTCTTCTGAATCTGTAGCTGTCCAGTTGGAGAACAAGTATGGAGACTTGGCATTAGATGAGAAGAAGCCCACTCCAATGGCAGGAGAAACCAAGAGACCTAACCATGCACCTGGGGGGCAGGGGAAGAATAAAGAACTCTGTTACCAAGGGAAAGCAACAGGTGCTGGTGTTTGGGGACTCTCCCCTCCGAGGGATGGAGGCATTCATCTGCTGATCTGACTTGTTGGCTTGGGAGGTCTGCTACCTGCCAGGATTCTAAGGCATAATGGACAGGTTGCTGAAACTCTTCCAGTCCTCTGACTACTATGCAACGCTGCATAGTATGATATTGCTAGGGATGATGATGAGCAGAACAAAAGTGACTACATGGCTATGGAAGCAAGGGTGAAGTGGGTAGGGGACCAGGTGGTCTTGTTGATCCTTCCATCCATGAGTACAGAAGTGGCTAGGAGCAGATGTATTCTGGTGATCAACATGTGGCTCTACAGATGGTGCCCCCAGCAGAGCTTAGCTTCTTCAGCCAGAGGGTGGTGTTCCAAGAAAATGGACTGCTGGGAAGAGATGGTATCCCCCTGACAGAGGGAAGAATGTTTTTTCATATAGGCTTGCTAACTTAGTGAGGAGAGCTTTAAAACTAGGTTCACTGCTGGATGAAGGCAAAAGGCAAGAGGTAAGTAAAGAGCCAGGGATCCAAGGTAAAAACTTAGTAAAGGGAAGCAATAGCAGAAGCTTTAGCAATTTTCTCAGGGAGAAGATAGGACATTCAGTTAAATACCAAAATGTTTATATAATAATGTGAGAAGCATGGGAAACAGAAGAACTGGAGGTATTAATGAAAGCACAGAATTATGATGTAATTGGGATTAAGAAGATATGGTGGGACAGTTCACCTGACTGGAGTATGGTCATGGATGGGTATAGCTTGTTCAGGAAGGATAGGCTGGGGGGCGGGGAGAAAAACTTCCAAGTTGCAGGACTTGGTTCTCATGGGGGACTTTAATTATTGGGGCATTTGCTGGGAGGGAAACACAGCAGTGCACAAGCAGTCCAGCAAATTCCTGGACTGTGTTGGAGATAACTTTTTGATACAAATGATAGAGAGGCCAACAAGGGAAGGTCTCTTCTCAAGTTGCTGCTCACAGATGGGAAGGAATTGGTTGAGAATGAGAAGGTGGAAGGTAACTTTGGTGACAGCAATCATGAAATGATGGAGTTCAAGATCCTAAGGGGAGGAAGGAAGGCAAGCAGTAGAATAAAGACTTTGGACTTCAGAAAAGTAGACTTTGGCAAACCCAGGGAGCTGGTGGGTAGAGTTCCCTGGGAGGCAGGTTTGAGGGGGAAAAAAAAAAAAAAAAGAGTCCAGGAGAGCTGGCTATTCTTCAAGAAGACTGTAACAAGTGGGCGTTTCATAGTTTCATAGTTTCTAGGGTCGGAAGGGACCTGAGCAGATCATCTAGTCTGACCCCCTGCCACGGCAGGAAAGAGTACTGGGGTCAAACGACCCCATCAGGGTCTTCTTAAACACCCCCAGGGTAGGAGCCTGCACCACTTCTCTTGGAAGCTGGTTCCAGACCTTAGCCGCCCTGACTGTGAAGTAGCACCTCCTGATATCTAGCCTAAACCTACCCTCTGCCAGCTTGTGACCATTATTCCTGGTCACTCCTGGTAGTGCACGGGGGAACAGGCACTCCCCCAATGCCTGCTGGTCCCCCCTGACTAGTTTATAACAGACCACAAGATCCCCCCTCAGCCTTCTCTTTTGGAGGCTGAACAGGTTCAGGTCCCGTAGCCTCTCCTCATAGGGCCTGCCCTGCTGTCCCCTGATCATATGAGTGGCCCTCCTCTGGACCCTCTCCATGCTGTCAACATCCCTCTTGAAGTGTGGTGCCCAGAACTGGACGCAGTACTCCAGCTGCGGCCTGACCAGTGCCACATAGAGGGGGAGGATCACCTCTTTGGACCTGCTCGAGATGCATCTGTGGATGCATGACATGGTGCGGTTGGCCTTCCTGACTGCCTCCCCACACTGCCGGCCCATGTTCATCTTGGAGTCAGTGATGACCCCTAGATCCTTTTCCACCTCCGTGCTGACAAGAGGGGAGTTCCCCAACCTGTAGGTATGGTGCCGGTTGTTCCTCCCCAGGTGCATCACCTTGCACTTGTCTGTGTTGAAACCCATCCTATTCTCGTCTGCCCACCCTTGTAACCTGTCTAGGTCTGATTGTAGCCTGTTGCGTCCTTCCAGCGTGCCCACGTCCCCCCACATCTTAGTGTCATCAGCAAATTTGAACAGGGTGCTTTTTACCCCCTCGTCCAAATCACTGATGAAGATGTTGAACAGTGCGGGCCCGAGGACCGAGCCCCGCGGAACCCCACTGCCCGCGTCCTTCCAGGTTGAGAAGGACCCATCCACTACCACCCTCTGGGTGTGGCCCACCAGCCAGCTGGCAACCCATTTGACTGTGTGGGTGTCTACCTCACAGCCCCCCAGTTTCTTAATGAGAACAGGGTGAGAAACAGTGTCAAAAGCCTTCCGGAAGTCCAGGAAGACTATATCCACTGCTACCCCTGCATCTAATGATCTGGTGATCTGATTGTAAAAGGCCACCAGGTTGGTCTGACAGGACCTGCCACTGATGAACCCATGTTGGTTGCCCCTAAGCATGCAGTCCCCTGCTGGCCCCTCTTGGATGTGTGCCAGCATAATTTTCTCGAACAGCTTGCCTGGAATCGAGGTAAGACTAACTGACCTATAGTTTCCCGGGTCCTCCTTCCTGCCTTTTTTGAAGATGGGGACCACATTGGCCCTCTTCCAGTCCTCTGGTACCTCACCAGAGCACCACGAGTGTTTGTAAAGCCGTGCCAGGGGACTTGCAATGACCTCGGCCAGTTCCTTTAGAACTCTAGGGTGGAGATCATCCGGGCCGGCTGACTTGAATACCTCCAACCCCTCCAGAAGCTCCCTAACTAAATCCTCGCTAACCCGTGGTCCAGGTGTGCCTCTCCCGGGGCCCGAGGGGGTCCCAGCAGGGAGGTGGCTGTTCTGGTCCCTACTTAGGAAGACAGAGGCAAAGAAATCGTTAAACATGTTAGCTTTGCCATCTGGTGTGATGACCAAATTTCCCATCGCGTCCTGCAAGGGCCCCACATTACCCGGGACCTTCTTTTTACCCCCTCTATATTTAAAAAAGGACTTCTTATTGTCCTTAATCTGGGAAGCTAGTCCCAGTTCCATCTCTGCCTTGGCCTTCCTAACTACCCCCCTACATCCCCGAGCAACTACAGAATAGTCCTCCCTGGTGATGACCCCTTCTTTCCATTGGGTATAAGCCTCCTTTTTAGCAAAGAGACATTGCCGGATGCTTTTGGCGAGCCATGGAGGCTTGTGTGCTCTCCTGCTCCCTTTGATCCTCATTGGGATTATCTTCCCTTGGGCTTGGAGGATTGTCTCCTTAAGGAGCGACCACTCTCCTTGGACACCTGGCTCCCCTCCCCTCCGGGACCTCAGCGCTTCTCCAACTATCCTCCTTAGCTCGTTGAAGTCTGCCCTCCTAAAATCTAGGGCCGCTGCCTTACTGCATGCCTTTGCCACCCTGCGCTGGATGGTAAATTCCAGCAGGCGATGATCGCTGTCGCCCAGGTGGTCGAGCACCCACAGCCCCCTCACCAGGTCATCACCCGTGGCCAGCACTAGGTCCAACAAGGCATCCCCCCTGGTGGGGCTGTGCACCTCCTGGGTTAGATGGAGGTCCTGCACTCTGGCTAAGAACCTACGTGAGCATTCAGACCTGGCTGACTGTTCTTCCCAGCAGATGTCTGGGAAATTCAGGTCCCCCATGACTACCACATCCTTAGCCTTCACTACCTCTGTAAGCTGACCTAAGAATTCCTGGTCAAGTTCTTCTGCCTGGTTGGGAGGTCTGTAGTAGACTCCTACCATTAAGTCCCTTTCCCCTCGACTGCCTTGTACTCTAACTCAAAGCACTTTAGAGTGCCTCTCCCCTAACTCCTTGCTAATTAACGAGGATGTGTATTCCTCCTTAATACAGAGCGCCACGCCCCCACCTCTCTTTCCTATCCTGTCCCTCCTGTACAGCCTATAGCCCTTGACATTCACTGCCCAATCATGCGTTGCATCCCACCATGTTTCCGTAATCCCTACTATGTCCAGGCTGGTGTCAGCGAGCAGGAGGGTGAGTTCCTCCTGCTTGTTGCCCATACTACGAGCGTTTGTGTAGAGGCATTTGAGGCTTCCTGTGGGTGTGTGTACTGACCCTCTAGTCCCAGCGTTACCCTGGCCCCTATCGCTTACCTGTTTATTCACTTTGCTCGTTGGTCTGGGCTGGGCTGTAGTTGTGGGTACTGTTTGGTCTGGCAGTCTGATGTTTCCTCCGCCCTCATCTTCCCCTTCCCCCGATGAGCCTAGTTTAAAGCCTGCCGGAGGAGGTCCACCAACCTAGAAGAGAACACACGCTTACCTTTAGGGGAAAGGTGGAGCCCATCCCATCCCAGCATGTCTCTCGTCGTGATGTGCCGGTCATGGCTGAGGAAGCCAAAGCCCTTCTCGAAGCACCATTCCTGTAGCTGCCAGTTGGTCTCTGCGATGCACGTTTCATGCCAGTCTGATTATTGGCCCATCCTCTTGTCTTAGGGCTTACTGCCCACTTTCCTTGTCTGCCACCCCTTGATGTTAATGAATATATGACATTACTCAGGCAGGAGGCTGCCTCTTGATTTGCCCTGGTGACAAGGGCCTATGTACACAGCTACAGCCATCCCTGTACTGTGTCCTATGCCTCGCAGATGTTCCTCCAGTGCTTCACACTGGGACCTGATCTCCAGAGTCTCACACAGGACTCCTACTCCCCCCTGGAGCTTGTAGCCCCTGTGCCCTGCATGTAGTCCATGGTCTGATATGCAGCCTACTTATCTGGCCTACCACCTGGCCACTCATTCACTTAGGCTCCCAGCCCCTACCAACACTGGGCTTCAAGCCTTATCCAATCTTGGGGCTCCAACCCTTGTCTACTCAGGGTTCCAAGCCAACTCTGGGCTCCAAGGTCCACTCTGGGCCCCAGGCCTGCAGTACTGGGGTCAGGGCTCCTAGCCCCATCCCCTTGACCTCTCTGGACTATAATCCCTTATCCCTTTGCCCAGGAGCTTCACTAATAGATGCCCAGAGTCAGGGGCCCCCCCTGAGCCTCTCTCCTGGCTCCTATATGCAGCATCAGAACTCATCTGTGAGTCTGGGTGCTGCTTCAGGTCCCTCCACTGATCTGGGCCCTGCCTCAGTACTTAGTCACAGTGAGTCTGGGCTCCTTCTGCTCAATCTTACTACCACCAAGGATGTGGGGCTGGGGTTAGAACGCACCCCATACTCACCTTTCACTGGGGAGGTGACTGGCTTGGCATTTGCAGGGACTACCCCACCACAGGCAGCCCCACCAGGCTATCCTTCCCCAGCAGGGTGCAGTTTTCTGTCACACCCAGGACAAGGAACCTCCTGCCATCCCCATATTTCCTCCCTTGCCTCTAAGGTGTTCTGAGCAGTAACTCAGCCAGTAGCATCTTTCCAGCCGCTGGCAGCAAACTGCTGCTGCCTTTGCAGTTCAGAGTCCCTGTTCTTATAGGGCACAGCTGGGCCTTGTTCCCCAACTGGGATTGCAGTTGTTCCCAATTGGGATTGCAGCCAGCTGCAGGCTGCCTTGCTGCTGCTGAGGCCCTGCAAGTAACAGAGCATCCTGTGCTCTGTTAGAAAGACCCTTGAGGTTGCAGCAGTAAGCTATCCTGATGTGATGGAAGAATGGGAAGTCAACAGAAGACCAACTGGCTAGAGAGAAATCTCATCAGTGAGTTGAAACTCAAAAAGGAATCCTATACAAAGTGGACATTTGGTCATAGTACTAGGGAAGAGTATAAAAATTAGGAAGGCCAAGGCACGATTTGAGATGTAACTGGCAAGAGACATAAACAGCAATAAAAAAGGATTCTACAAGTTTGTTAAAGGTAAAAGGAAGACTAAGAAACCATAGGTCCCTTACAGAATGCAGAAGGCAATCTAGTTATGGATGATGCAGAGAAAGCTGAAGTATTTAAATGCCTTTTTTTCTTCATTCTTCACAAATAGGGACAGCATATCAGATGACAAGCATAGTTGGCAGCAAAGATAGGAAAGGAGACAAGCAGCATAGCAGTAGTAGGAAGAACAAGTTAAGGATTACTTAGAGAAGCTAGATGCTTTCAAGTTGGCAGGGCTAGATGGGATACATCATCGGATACTAAAGTAATTTAGGTAAAGTCATTATCCTCTTTGAGAACTCTTGGAGGTCAGGTGAGGTCCCAGATGATTGGAAAAGGCAAATATAGTATTTATCTTTAAGAAAGGGAAGGAGGAGGATCTGGGGAACTACAGACCAGTCAGTCTGACCTTAAATACCTGGAAAGGTTATGGACAGGTCTTCAGGAAATCTGTTGTGAAGCACCTAGAAGAGAACAAGGTGATCAGAAATCCAGCATGGATTGCAAAGAGCAAGTCATGCCTGATAACCTCATTTCCTTCTATGATAGGTGACAGGCTCTGTGGATAGGGGGAGAGCAGTGAATGTGATATACCTTGACTTTAGCAGAGCTTTTGACACTGTCTCCCATGACATTCTCATTAACAAGCTAAGGAAATACAGACTAGAGGAAAGTACTGTAAGGTGGATACATAACTGGTTGGATCATCATGCTCATGAATAATCATCAATGGCTCAATGTCTAGTTGGGAGGAGGCAACAAGAGGGGTTCTCCAGGGGTCTGTCCTGGATGGTACTGTATTGTTCAATATCTTCATTAATGATTTGGATGATGGATTGAGGTGCATGCTTAGCAAATTTGCAGATAGCACCAAGTTGGGTGGAGTTGCAGGCACTTCTGGAGGGCAAGGCTAGGATCCAGAATGACCTGGATAGACTGGAAAAATGGTCCACAGTCAATCAGATGAGATTCACAAGGACAAGTGCAAAGTCCTGCACTTGGGACAGAATAATTGCATGCACAAATGCAGACTAGGGAATGACTGGTTAGGCTACAGTACTGCAGAGAAGGACCTGAGAATTACAGTAGACCATAAGCTGAATATAAGCCAACATGTGTGCTCTTGTTGCAAAAAAGGCCAACAGCATACTAGTTTGTATTAATAGGAGTGTCACTTGCAAATCAAGGGAAGTGATTGTTTTATTCTATTCAGCACTGTGAGGCCTCATCTGGAGTACTATTTTGGGCCCCACATTTCAAGAAGGATGTGGATGGATTGGAAAGAGTTCAGCATAGAGCAACAAAAATTATTAGAGGCCTAGGAAGATTAGACTTATGAGGAAATGCTGAAAGAACTAGGGTTATTTAGTCTGGAAGAGAAGACTGAGGGAGGATTTGATAAAGGTCTTCAAATACCTGAAGGGCAATTATAGAGAAATGGAGATGAGGCATTTCTCTGGCTACAGGGGAACAGGACTAGGAGCAATGACCTCAAGCTGCAGCAGAGGAAATTTAGGTTGGAGATTAGGAGGAACTTTTTGACTATGCGGATGGTCAAGCATTGGAACAGGCTACTTAGAGGAATTGTGGAATCTCCATCCTTGGAAGTTTTCAAGAGGAGGTTGGACAGACAGACACTTGGCTGAGATGGTTTAGTCAGGGATGTTCCTGCTTGGAGCAGGAGCTAGACTAGGAAGGGTTCTGAAGGATATTTAAATAGAAACTGAACTGATTTGCTTCAGATCAGTCCTATGAAATAGATAAGCAAATAGAAACAGGCAGTTTTATATTTGGTAAAGACTTAATTTTTCAAATGTGATACAGAACAAAATTTTGATATCCCTCTGACAGAGAGAACAAGCAAATCTGTCTTTAGAGTCTGAATGTCTTTTACATTCCCCATGAATCTTACTGAAGTCAGTTCAGGTTCAAGTTGATGGGTTCTGATTCCTGGATTTTCTGTCTACACCTAATCTATGGCACTTCCCTATTATTTCATCCACCCTCGCTAGAGCTACCTCCTTCTTCATGGGGCCCTCTTTAAGGACTTGGAAAAGGTGCAGCTCCTGTGCTGGATGTTGACTTTCTTGGGCTTGATCTTTCAGTTGATTTCCTTTGTATGTCTGCTAATTTTTCCTCCTTTATTTTTCAAAATCTTAGCTTTGGTTTATGCAAATCTTAGAACTACCAGATAGTGGTGCTTTCAGTCATTTAGATTAGCTGAGCTTCTAAGAACACATCTGGCCTGTCATACTCACAAGTCCCACTCGCCACCCCACCCTTTTCCATATATTTTAAAATAGTTAATTAAGAGATAATGCCAGTAGAACCAAATGCTGTCACAGGATAATGATCTCACACTGCTATATAATTGTTGAATTGAGCAGTCTATTTTCAGAGGAAGATAGCATTGATCCTGGACCCAATCCGATTGTTCTTATGCACGTAAAACTCTCAGAGCTTCCAATAGTGCCCCAGGTGACAAAATTCTATTACCATGACAAGATTTCTCTTCCACCAAATGACTACTTGAGATTTAATTATTTTATCCAAATGATATTGGTACAGCACTGAAACAGATGTTTCCTTTACTTTTACTGACCTACTGCAACTCCTGGCTTGGAGGACAAGTCTTGTACTTGTTTCATTGCACTAGATCAAGGAACAGTGTATTTGTAAACAATGCCTTTATAGATGTATATTTATGCAGCAGTGAGTTATAGTTTGGCTGAACTTCTATTTCTTTTTAATTTACTGAGAGTTTAAAATGGGTATCTGGCTATTGGTGTCCATAACACCTGCATATCTGCCTAATGAAAGCCAAACACTGACATAGATATGTTTTTAAAGAAAGGGTCCATCAGTGCAAATGCAACAGTTTGTCTTAAGAATTATAATTAAGTATTAGGCAACACAAGAGTTTGCAAGGTGACCCCTTGCCCACAGTGTCAGTGCCGTTCGTTATAAGATGGCTAGCAGTTTGTGGGAATTGCTTTTGCTTTAGCGATTAAGGTACAGGGAAAATCCATCATTCCATTAGCTCATCTCTAACCTACTGTAATTGTTCTGATTTTTATTTTTTACCTTGTTCTACAGTTCATGTCTAAATACAAGAAGATGTTTATATTGCATACATTCAGCTTTAATTGGCCCTTAAAAGAAGGTGTTGATTAGAATCTGCTCAACATCAACAGCTAGCTCGCACAACATTCTGTAATTACTGTTTATTAATTTAGTTCAAGTGGCATAGTTGAAAGCCCTGCTCAGATGGGAGAAGTAAATTGTCACTAGTATTGAATATGTAAATTATGTGCCGTGTAAGTTTCCATGAAGAATGTTTAAAGTTAAATGCTATGCACATAAAACCTTCCAGTTTCATCTAACCCAACCATATGACAGCTTTGCAAAAATGTCATGAAAATTTACCAGCCCTTGCAAAAAGCCACTTGCCTTCCCTTTACATTTTTATTAATATCATCATCATGATAATAATAATTTATTTGCCAGTCACACAAAAATGTTTCTGCTGGATAAGTGGAGATTTGCAAGACTGCCAAGTGAGTCCGAATTAGAATCTATGGAAGTAAAGCATGTTGTATAAACAGTCAACAACCTGGGTTAGTTGCCCCAGTGCATTAATACCACCCTCTCACCCTCTTTTTAATTAGTGTATACAATTCATAGACTAAATATTGCATCTAATGTTGCTTTATTACATTTTTAATGCAATTAAAAGTTTTTGGTGTATTCTGTATTGTTATGAGTTTCCACTTCACTCACTATGAACTTCTACTCATTTGTAAAGGTGAGACAGCCTATATTTTAGCCTATAAGACATGTTTCAAAGCCTAGGAGAGAACTTGACAATGATGACTGGGTTGTGAAATGGAGCAGGTATAGTCTGTTCGTTAGAGAAAGGAACAGTGAATCAGGTGCTTTTTTTAGCCTTTGCCATTGAATTTCTTTGTGATCTTGGGGAGTCATTTAACTGATTTGTGCTGGAATGTCCATGCATCTCTCAAATGTGTTTAATACTTTACTGCACAGAGGTGTGGCATGGCTTATATAGTTTATGTACCTGAAGAACTTTGCAATCCTTGCAGGAAAAGTCCTACAGAGCTGCAGACAGTTGTAACCTCAGATGTATCCAAAGGAATGAGGCAATGCCGTACTGCCAAAAAATCCAAGTAATTTTAATGCAGCCAGCTCCTCACCCCATGATTAGGATTGGTCTCTTCAAGGAGTCTCCATAATTAAACACTTAAGATTACCTGCGGTTATGTAATCCATTTGAATTCCTCAAGCCATCCGTGTTGACACTTCCGCACTCCCCTAGTGCCAGAAAAACACCAATTAGCATTTTCAGCCATCTCTGTCTGCCAGAAGGAGTCCATAAGATTTCTTCCTTGAGGCTTACCTGCCAGAAAGTACCTCTACCATTTAAAACAGAACAGACTTTTGCCTTTATGAGTATCAATTGTTGGTAAAGGATAAAGGAGTGTGTTCAAATTTTACTGCTGTGTAGTTTACCTGGTTTCTGAATACCAACTGTACTGCTGATCCAGTCTGGTACCTGTGATCCTACCACCTCCACAGGGGCTCAGTGTAGTGCTCACTGTAGCAGTTTCACTTGAGGGTTGATTCCCAAGTGATACTCCACAGAAGAGCACCCAGAGCCTTTAAAAAAATCCTCACATTGATTAAGCACTTGTTCCTGTCTTGGAGTCCTATAGCTGGAACTCTCTATGACACTGCATATCATTAAATCATCTGCCACGTGCTAACACCAATCCTTCCACTCTATTCCACTGAAAGGAAAGGAGAGGTAATTGTGGAGGCTGTGGAACTTGAGCTGCTTTGCAGAGCAATGTATGATTTCTTGAATTAATCTGTAACTGTTTTTATTTGTGCATGGTGTATATCTTGTATTCTTTCTGATGATTTGATTTTTCTTTGCTTGTTCATTGCTGCAGTGGATACCAACAGCATGATTAAATTCCAGCTCTGACTGTTGCAACCTAAGTACTCTGTTTTCATTATCCTTGGCATTGGCAATGCATAGGGGGTACATGCAGGTGCATGTGCACCCCCTGAGCATGGTGATGCACCCCCTATGAAAAGGCCCCCCTCTCTCCTCCCCCCCCCCACCGACACCACTGGTGGCATCTGCGGGTGGTCAGCGATGGCCATTGGCTGCCACTGGCCGCAGCCACCACTGCCGGCGACATCTGTGGGTGGTCGCTGACTCCTGGTTAGAGCTTGCCATCCACACTGCCACCAACAGTGCTGGCAGCATCTGCGGGAGTTCCCCACTTACTGCTATTGTGCCCCCCCCAGCTGCTGTTATTCATGATCCTTGGTACATAAGGTTATTTTCACTAAGGCCGCATCCACATGAGCAAGCATGTGTCTACTGAAGCATCTCAAAGCACTTTGAGATGCTGCAGGAGACATGCCATGAACTAAAAAATGTTCCCTGCGCTGCACAGTAGCAGCGCGGACTCTTAAGTTTGATACCAGGGAATCCCAGTATCAAAAGAAAACACACTGGAAAAAAGTGGCAGAGGGCACATTCCTGGAGTGTGCCCTGAAGCAACTGGAGGCTGGTCCTCCAAGGAGATGCTCTAGCACTTGGCCTGAGCGTCTGTATGCCTGCCACGTGTCCACAGAAATAGATGTGGGGCATGGCTGCCAGTAGTGGCTCGGACCTAGGCTTTGTCCCTGATAAGCAGGGATGTTAGGGTAGAGGGACTGTGAGGATGCGGAGACTGTGTGCTGTGTGGGTATGGGGGAAATGTGTGGGAGGGATGGGTCCTCTGTGGTCTCCTGCCCCCCTGGTACACAGTCCCTGCTGCCAGCAACAGCAGCCACCAGTGGGCCCTTAGGATGCTTGTGCCTTGCTGCAGGCAGAGCCACCCGGCGGTGTACGGAGTTACCTGAGTCCCAGGGCCTATACATGCACATGGAGCTGGCCTGCCCACTGCCACGCGCCTTCATACAAGACCAGGCCGGCTCCTGCCACCACCCAGGGCTCCCAGCACTGCAGGCAGGAGCCGCGTGTCATAGGGCTGGGCTGGTGTCTGCCCCCTGATAGAAGTACAAGGACAACCCTACTACTAGATCTGTCTTTCCCTGAAAAGCAAGCAGGGAGTCTCCGTGTCTGTGTTTGGTAGAGTACCTAACCCTCTACGCCTCTGTTCACACTCAGCTCCAGAGCCCTGGGCAGTGCCAGAACACGGGGCAGCACTGGCTGCGGTGCTGCCACCTGCTCCTCACTGAAGTGGCAGCTTATTTTTTCATGCTACCATCACCCACCTCCCAAGATGGTGCCCAGAGCTACTGCCTTTGTTGCCACCTCCTCAGTTATGCTATTGCTTGTTTGGATTCCAAAATGTACCAAGGACACAATCTGGATTTGAGCGGGGGGGGGGTTGTAAGGAAGGAATCTTGAAGACAATGAAGGCCTTATTCAGTTCCAATTCAAACAAATGTAATGGGTCTGTTGACTGAATGAGAACCAGATTGAAATATTATTCCACAGAGAAAACAGATCTGGTTTCTTTTTCTGGGTCGGAGGAGTGGGGAGAAGCCACAAGAACACACATGCAAACAATCAAACAAACAACCCCCCCTTTCATACAGCGTCCCACTTGCAAAGCTAGCATCAATCTCATCAGCAGTATTTGCTTTCCAAAAAGGGTTACTGCAAATGAACAGTAGTTTTTCTTCAGCATATATTTGCAAGAACTTTTAAAAATGTCATTTATATACTATCTGAACTAGTAGACAATAGCTACTAGTTCCAAAGAAACTGTTGCTCTCTATTAGGTCAATGATCAGTGAACTAAACATTTTCTACTTAGGACTTCATATGATAAAAGCCTAAGAGCTTTGAAGGAGCCATTACGGACTATTGCCTAAAAGAAATACCCATTTGAAAATTCTGCAATTATGTACTTCTATAATAGCGTGTAAAAGGAGCACTGGACCCATTATGGGTTATTGAGTAAATAATGCATTTTTAAAAGTGTCTAAGTAATTTATATGATAGCCTGTATTGGCAGCAAAGAGTGATTGCAGACCAAACATTTTTTCGTTCTTTCTTTTTTAAAATCTCATTTAAATCCCTAAATAGCAATTAAAAAAGAAATCCCTGATGCAGTTTCAATATTTCTATAGCAGTCAATGGCTAATGGCTCGGACTTTACTCCACCGAGGCTGCCATTTTGTGCTGAGCAAGTTTCCTGCAGACCAACTGTTATTTGTTTGCCTTCATTGTATAAGCTTTATTATTAGATATATTAAAGTAGTGTCCAGAGGCCCCAACTGAGTTGAGAACTCATGCATGGATACTGCCATATATGTAGAGACAGCTTCTCTCCCCAAAACCAATGTCAAAAAAGATAAGACAAAGGACTCCTTCTCTACTTGAGAGGAGAGGGGAGAGAGTAAAATTGAGGTCCACAGACATGAGGTGACTTGCCCAAGGTAATGCAGGAGATGCAGACCTCACAAGGCCAAGTCTAGTGGCTTAATCATATGACCAGACAGGACACACTGTAAACTCCCTGTCCCTGTGCATTTTTGGACATGTCTATACAGTGTCCTTCCCAATAGTGTCCAGTCCCAGGCCTGCGACAGGCAAAACATGCCCTGCCAACTTGCTTCTGCTGGGCACACAAGGGGATAGCCACTGAGGAAAGTAGGTCGTTTGGAGCAGCTCTAGCTCAGGCCAGGTTCAGGGGTGGGAAATGGGAGGGACTGTGAAGTTCAAGTCTACCAGGGGCCACTGTCAAGCTGTCTACTCAGCCAAATTGCTGATGTCTGGTGTTCCTGAACAGAAATTGGAGGAGCTTATTCTGTTGGCAGCAAACCCCAAATCAGAAGAAAAGCTGTACGGACATTTATCACTAATTCTAATGGCCTCCTTTTGCCTCCTGACTCCAGTAGTTTCAGTCTCATACCCTTGCACTGAAACATTTCAGATAGTCCCAGTCAAAGTCAGTGAGCTATATCAAAGGAGTGGAGGTCTGCTCTCATGGGTCTGATTGCAGAAATGGGACTTTATCTTAAAAAACACATAGAAGAAAATGTGTGCATGTTGGAAGATGGCTGCTCCTAGGAAAAATACAAATTTAAATTTACCTAAATTGTAGTTACCTCCTATTCTTTTATATGCAGTCAGTTTTTCTGTTAAATTTTACTCTATTTCTATACTATACATTTGGAACACCCAGTCTCAAATAATTAAAAGGAAAAGCCCAAAAAGGTGCTTATTAAAAAACAGGTTTAATCTGAGCTGCATTGAGCCTTGCGGTTTATCTACACATCTCTGTGCATCTTCCAAGCCTTCTGGGCTGGATTGGGACTGGGCTGCCTGGAGACAACCATAATTACATATTACACATACATTAAAATAATGTAATGGGTTTGACTTAAAAGGACAAAAGTAAAACAATTCAGTGTTAATGGTGACACTCCAGCTTTAACTCATACTGATGGGACTCTTTCACAAGCGTAAATTAGGGACAATGTCACTTAATCTGCTGACTTCTTGAACCTGTAAGTCCAGACCTGTGTCGTAAGTAATCTTGAATATGAGCAGTCAGCAGGAAGTAGATATCAATTAATATGACTGTGGATAATTCTGAATTCTTCTTTAGAAAGTACATACATGCATATTCAAAGCACATTGTCTGCCTTAGAAAAGCTGTGGTGGCCAATAGGACCCCAAGAATACAATATTTAGACTGCAATTTAAATGAATTTGTATGATTTCCCATTGTATAAGAAAAGTGCTTGTTATGGAATGAATGAAAAAGTGGTATTTTGGCCACCCTTTGGAGAGGTGACATGAGTGGATATCAATAACTATGCCACTGGCAAATTGTACTCTGTAGGTTTCACACTTCTCTGTGATTTCTTCTAGCACCTGGTAGGTATCTTGTTTATTAAATACAACTCAAAAAGGAAAAAGAGCCACATCTCTCTACAATGTAAATGGCTCTTCAGAACACTCTGCTCTGCCTCTGGAGGTAGGATTTTCTGTACTTCTGAAGAAGACTCCCTTCTCTTGAGTGTGCTCTCTTAGTACTGCTGCATACTTAAAAGAGCAGGGAGCTGAAATGAAGCAAAACAGAAGAGAGAAAATATAAGACTGAATGTAGAAAGACAAAAGTGGAGGTAGTTGGGAAGGGGGAAAGAAAGCAGAGACAAACCTAGAAAGGAAATAACAAACAGAGAAGAAATATGGAGCAAGGAAAATAGTGGAGGGGAGAAGATGGATCCAGAAACTGATGAATGAGAAAAAACAGTAGGAAAAGCATTTTTGCTGCTAATATAGCTATAAGAAATCCATCAGTGTCTCTCTGTGCCATTGTACACCTGTTAATTACTTCAGTCTATTTCTAAAAGGTTAGTTGCATTCTTCTTTGCATAAGCAGCAAGACAGAATCCCCCAGCTGAAGTCCAGTTGTAAAATGTCACAGTTAAAATACAAATGTCTTATCAGGCAACGAACAAACATTCTGATAAGTGAGAGAGGTTTGGGATCTCTATTAATTATGGGGTGGGGGGAGCTTTCTTTGGGGGACCTAACTCCTTTTTGGCTGTGTTCCTTTAAGTTAGGAAGATACTTGGATGTGATATCTCCAAGGAACGCAGACATACCGAAGAGAAGAAGCAGTAGTTATTCAGTAAATGGTACTTTTCCCTCTGAGCAATTATTAAACTAGTGTCTTATTGTGTTGCTGGACACCTCATATTTTGCGTCAAATATAAAACCAGAGTTCTAATAACTTTTCATCTGAAAACTTTAGAGACCTTCTTCCAAAAGTAGGATTGTTAATTGCTCTGCCTCTACTCAAATTTGGTAATTACATCCTGCCTCTAAAAATTCCCCTAAATTTCAAGTGAAGTCATTCTTCACTGCCTATCCTGCACTGTTTTTAAACAGTTTGAAATCAAACAGCAACTAGATTAGAATTCAGGACTAAATTCAGTCTAATGGTGGACAAAGGGAGATCCCCTTATATAGTTATAAAAATGCTTGGAGATCTGTCTACAGGATCTAGAGCTTAGGAGACTAGTGAGGGAGGCATTGAGGGCCCAGAAGGTAGAGGACATGGGAGTCCACAAGGGATGGTCATACCTTAAGGGGGCGATCCTCCAGGCCCAAAGGATAACAGTTCCTGAGAGAAACGAGGGTGGGTAAGAGTGCTCAGAAACCCCCTTGGCTCAGCAAGGGCATTCAGCAATCATAGTATCATAGTATCATAGTAGCTAGAGTCGGAAGGGACCTAGGTAGATCATCTAGTCCGACCCCCTGCCTTGGCAGGAAAGAGCACCAGGGTCAGATGACCCCGGCAAGGTGCTCATCTAACTTCCTTTTAAAAATCCCCAGGCTAGGAGCCTGCACCACTTCCCCTGGAAGCCGGTTCCAGGCCCTAGCCGCCCTGACTGTGAAGTAGCGCCTCCTAATATCTAATCTAAACTTACCCTCCGCCAGCTTGTGACCGTTATTCCTGGTCACTCCTGGCAGCGCACGGGGGAACAGGGACTCCCCCAATACCCGCTGATCCCCCCTGACCAGTTTGTAGCAGGCCACAAGGTCCCCCCTTAACCTTCTCTTGTGGAGGCTAAACAGGTTCAGGTCCCGTAGCCTCTCCTCATAAGGCCTGCCCTGCTGACCCCTGATCATACAAGTGGCCCTCCTCTGGACTCTTTCCATATCGTCCACGTCCCTCTTGAAGTGTGGCGCCCAGAACTGGACGCAGTACTCCAGCTGCGGCCTGACCAGTGCCGCATAGAGGGGGAGGATCACCTCCCTGGACCTGCTCGAGATGCATCTGTGGATGCATGACAGGGTACGGTTGGCCTTCTTGACTGCCTCCCCACAATGCCTGAGGACTGAAAGTGGGGTGTACAACCAGTGGAAGGGAGGAGCTATCACCAAGGAGGAGTACTCCTCCTCAGCCCGTGAGTGTAGGGGGGCTATTAGGAAGGCCAAGGTAGAGATGGAACTCAGGTTGGCATCCAGGATTAAGGACAACAAAAAGTCCTTTTTCAAGTACACTGGGAGCAAGAAGAGGGCACCAGGCAATGTAGGGCCCCTGCAAGATGCAAACGGTAATCTTGTGGCCACGCCAGACAAGAACGCTGATATTTTTAACAGTTTCTTTGCCTCTGGTTTCTTGAACAGGGACTGAGATATCCCACCTACCAGAGGTAGGGACAATCTTGGGGATAGCTCTGTCAGGCCTTCAGTCAGTGCAGATGTAGTTAGGGATCTTCTGGAAGGGCTAGACATTTTTAAATCTGCAGGTCCAGATGCCCTCCACCCAAGGGTGTTCAGGGAGCTGGCAGGAGTCATCACGGAGCCCTTGGCCCAGCTGTATGAGCATTCGTGGTCATGTGGCCAGGTGCCGGGGGATTGGA
The DNA here is from genome assembly GCF_052110815.1 of Crocodylus siamensis. NCBI lineage: Eukaryota > Metazoa > Chordata > Crocodylia > Crocodylidae > Crocodylus > Crocodylus siamensis. The sequence continues at coordinate 29,428,320 of NC_143399.1, forward strand.
AACTAGCTAATGTGGTCCCAATTTTCAAGAAGGGGAGGAAGGAGGACCTGAGTAACTATAGGCCTGTAAGCCTCACCTCAATGCTCAGGAAGATCTTGGAGAGAATCATCAAGAAGCACATCCGTGGGGGGGCTGCAGGGGAGATCATGCTCAGGAGCAATCAGCATGGGTTCATCAAAAGCAGGTCCTGCCTGACCAACCTGATTGCCTTTTATGACCAAGTAACTAAATCCTTGGATGATGGTGTTGCCATGGATGTAGTCTTTCTAGACTTTAAGAAGGCCTTTGACACTGTCTTTCACCCCATCCTCATCAATAAATTAAGCAACTGTGGCATTGATGCCTGCACAGTTGGATGGGTAAAAAATTGGCTGATGGGGCACACCCAGAGAGCAGTGGTGGACAGGTTGTTCTCAGCCTGGTGAGATATGAGCAGTGGGGTACCCCAGGGCTCAGTCCTTGGGCCTGCACTGTTTAACATCTTCATCAGCGACTTGGATGAGGGGGTGGAAAGCACACTGTTCAAGTTTGCTGATGACACTAAGATGTGGGGCGAGCTGGACACACTTGAAGGGAAAGAGAGGCTGCAAATAGATTTAGACAGACTACAAAAGTGGGCAGACGAGACCAGGATGGGGTTCAACGTAGACAAATGCAGTGTGCTGCACCTTGGGAGAAGGAATCCACAACATACATACAGGCTGGGGAGTTCCCCTCTTGAAAGCATGGAGGCAGAAAGGGATTTTGGAGTCATTATTGACTCCAAGATGAACATGAGCTGCCAATACCAGAATGCAGCCAGCAAGGCCAGCCATATCTTGTCATGCATCTAAAGGTGCATCTCAAGCCAGTCCAGAGAGGTGATAGTCCCCCTCTATGTGACTTTGGTCAGGCCGCAGTTGGAGTATTGTGTCCAGTACTGGGCACCGCACTTCAAAAGGGATGTGGCCAGCCTGGAGAGGGTTCAGAGGAGGGCCACCCGCTTGGTGAGAGGGCAGCAAGACAGGCCCTATGAGGAGAGACTGAGGGACCTGGACCTGTTCAACCTCAGCAAGAGGAGGTTCATCAGGGGAGATCAACAGCAAATAGGTAGAGCCCTTTTCTCCCCAGCACCACCTGGGGTGACAAGGAACAATGGTAATAAGCTGATGGAGAACAGGTTTAGGTTAGAGATCAGAAGGCAATATTTTACATTTAGGGTGGCCAAAATCTGGAAGCAACTTCCCAGGGAAATGGTCCTCGCCCCTACCTTGGGCAAGTTCAAGAGGAGGTTGGATGATCACCTGTCTGGGGTCTTGTGAACCCAGCATTCATTCCTGCCTGTGGCAGGGGGTCAGGCTAGATGATCTGTTCAGGTCCCTCCTGACCCTAGCTACTATGAAACTATGATCCTTGCATATAAAATAAGACTGTGAAATGTTGCAATAGCAAAAAGAGTAGAATTTTTTTTAAGTGGTTGCAAGTTTTAATATTGGGGCAAATGAGCCCCAATTCTTTTCAACTGTAAAGTGTAAATGTAAGCAAGTATTTCAGTGCCTACTATGAAAATTCAAGAAAATCAAATGTGATATTCACAGTGATGTCCCATTCTGCAGGTAGGGGGAGTTGGGTCTTGTCTTACTTCTAGAAGAGGATACACAGAGTGCCTGCAGAAGAATATCGTGGAATTCCTTTCCTACTCCATCTATAGGGGTGTGCAAAGTGGGCCCTATTTGATTTGAATTCAGATTTGGCCTGAATCAGGGACAGTGAGTCAAATCATTGATTCAGGTCAGTGTCCCTGAGTTGATTCAGCTGAATCCGAATTTGAAGATTCAGTGCTGATTTGGAGATCAGTAATTTGGACATAGGCACAACTTTAAATGTTTTTTTCTATATACCTTGAGGTACCAGCGTGGCTTGTGAACACTGTAATGCTGGGGTGCATGGAGTGTCCCACAGGACTGCAGGGGGTCCCTCCACATGCTTAGCAGCAAACCTGGGAATACTTCTGGTCCACTTCCAGGTCCACTGGGGAAGCATGTTGGGGGCCCCCTGCAGCCTCCAGCTTGACAATCAACCACAAGGGGACCCCAGGTGCCGCCCCTGACACAGGAGGCACTAGTCACTAAGCTGGGAGGGCATGGGGGGGTGGGGCAGCGTGGACCCGGAAGTGGACTGGAAGTGCTTCTGGTCCACTTCCAGGTCTGCTGCTGAGCATGCTGGGGAACCCCCTGCGCTTCTGTGGGACAATCCATGCACCCCAGCATCGCAGCATTCACAAGCCACCTGCTACCCAGAGGTATGTAGAAAAGACATTTAAAGCTGCCTCTATGTCCGAATCGCCTAATCTTTCCAAATCTCTCCGAATCGCTTCAAAAGGTTCCAAATCGATTTGGAGAGATTAAAGGGTCCTCTGATTACAATTCAGATTCAGAGATTTGGCCACTGAACTGGGCTGAATCTCCACCGAATCGAATCAGAGACTGAAGCTTTGCACAGCCCTACTATTCATGACTATTCTCTTAGCCACCAAGAATATTGTTAGCAACCTAAAGCAATAGCTCTTTATTCTGGTATGGCTTTGCAAATAAATTAGATTAATTACTTGAGGGCATGTCTGAGATCCTGGAAGAACAATTTGCTTTCTGCCATACCATGAAAGTGGTGGTGTGTTGACTCACTCATTGGCACCTGAGAGAGGTTTGGGGAATTCAGCCAACTTTAAAAATCTAGTTTGGGAGATTAAGCAGAATTACAGACCACTTAGGTTTTGTCTTAATTTTATTAGGTTTTTCTCTGTTTTTGATTGTATAAATACATACTGCCAACTACACAAGTGAGAAATGAAAAGATGCACAAGGGCTCCCTGCATTCAACAGAAACTGCTGTTGGACTAGGTAATGGGGTGCTGTAAAAGAGTTGTCATGTTAACAAAAGATTTTGGGGAGATATCCTACCCCTGCTGAAAACAGCAGGAAAACTCCCAGTGATTTCAGTAGAGTGAAGATTTCAACCCTAGTTTTTGCTGGAACTGAAAAACAGAAGTGCTCAAATCCAGGAGAAGGGACACTGCTTTTGTGTCTATTTGCTTTAGCCATAGCTGGAAAGAGAATATTGTAGCACTCACTATGGATCCGATCCATACTAGAGCTGTTCACAGACTTCAACCCCAAATGACAGATACAGTGGTTGGCAATTTATTTTTAATAAACCTTTGCCAGGGCAAATAAAAACAGTATCTTTGTCATAATATTCCTGGCAGCAACAGATAACAAAGTGTATATATTCTTTTAGGAATATTTTTTCTTTGGGAGTATTTCAAAGTGACATTCTTCTATAGTTCATCCTGCTCCAATCTTGCTATAGATCCACTTAACTTCCTATACATTATCCATGACAATGGTATCTGAGCCTTGTTTCATCAAGTGGTACTGTACCAAGTCTGCCCTTAACGTACATGCATACAAGTACTTTGCACCTCTTCTGCAGTGGAAGCACATTGAGCAGAGCTCACATCCTGAAAACGCCCCAGCTGTTACTGGAAGTTTATTTAGAAACTGATGTTCATAATGGACCTGCATAATTCTCCCTTCCCCTTGCCTTGATTTAACAATTTTGATGGGTGAGTAAAATAACAATTATTTTTCATTATCATCATTATCCTAAAAAACAAACAAATAAATTGTGTGTTTGGGCTTGGACATTTTGATGCAAGTTTTTCATGACTCTGTAAAAGATCAGATATTTTATAACTATATCCATGAACTATTTCTGCCAGAAAGAGTGAGAAGATTTTAATTATTTGGGGGCCTATTTTTTGTGCTAATGGTTTTGGTTTTTTCTCCCCCCTCCATTTAGGGACTAATGTGTAAACTCTGACCACTTCACCAGTGTGAAATTACTGATTAACCTTTTGGCTTTGGCCATTGGGATTTCTCTCAGCACAGACTGGTCACATAAAAGACCATTAGCAGTTAACACTGGGACATCCCAACACCCGCTGTCAAAAAGTTAATGAAAAATTAAATATCTTGCTTTATGGGGAAACTTGGAAAGCAGTACATGTTTCATTTTCTGTGATAAATGAATCAGACTTTTTGAGCTAAGGAATAGGGGTGTTTTGCTAGTGTATATATCTCTTAATTGAAAAAGATTTTTTGTGTTTATTCTTTTGGAAGTAGATAAAAGAGAAATTTATTGGCCAACTTTATTTGGGCTTGAGGACCCATTTGTCCCAGTGCAGTACTTTTTAATAACTCTTTGTTCTTGTTTTAACAGTCAAATAGGGATTTGGAGTGGGATACTCATTTTCTTTAAGCCATATCTGCACAGTAATCATTCTTGGCTTAGGACCAGCTGCCATTTACATGTTTTATGAAAATATAACACCAGCTTCATGCTCAAAACTATTTTCTTTTAGGCAAAGGCTTCAACATAAGCTGGTTGCCTGTATCTGCCATAAATGCTATTTATCATGGATTTTGGTCTTTAAAACAGAAAGATAATGTTAAAACATTTTGATTACCCTTTCCTTACTGCTATCATTCACAAACCATCTTTTCTAATTATGGTATTAGGACATTTACATAGCTGGGAAAGGGGCCCTTTAACTACATTTCTATTATGTTTGGCACTTGTGTGAAAGGATATTATATTCATGTGCATTAGAGATTGCTTATAAAAGATCAAGACAATAATAGCAGATCAGACGATAAAGGTTCCCTTTTCTCCTCCCAGACAGGCTGTCTCTGATAGAAGAATACAGTTCATCAAAAGTGTCTGCAGGTTGTCAAACTCAGTGAGATTTGGGGATACTCGGAGGCTGTCATGGCCAACAAGAAGATTTTCTGTAGGGTTTTGCCATCACTCACCCTCAGGAAATAATCACTCACTACATTCTGCATGCTCTCATGATAGAGCTCTATTTGAGAGAAAAGAGCCATTTTATCAAAGGACAATATATCCCTTCTCTTGGTCCACGCAGCTTCCATTATCAGGCCATAATAAATCATATTTATGGTCTCAGTTAATAAGACTGATTACAATGCAGGTTACAGACATGGGAACAGCAAAGCAGGTGAAAAGATGTTTTAATGAAAATATGATAAGAAAACAGCTTCTTCTGAACATTTTAGGCTATTATTTGTAATGATCACAGACAATTTTTGATGCATCTTTTTTAGCAATGGTTTAAGCTGCATAAATTGGCTTGCCAGTTTATACATTGGAATAGGAAAAATCATGGTATCCTTCTTATGTTGTCTAGAATCATTATATACATTATAAGCATAAAATGAATTTAATGTATGTGCTTTGAAATGAAGGGGAAAACAGAAAATCAGGGAAGACTGATTTTAATGTTGCTCAAAATGATTTTCAAATTTTCTACTCATCTTTGTTACTAACGGTGCATTTTCCATGAAATTTAGGAATGACATGTACTGCTTTCATCTCCTTAAAATTAATATAGTGCTCTTTCTGCTTTTCTCAATTTCTTCAAAGTTTTTCTTAGAGCACTGTACAGAGAGACAAAGAGAGATATATTCTCCACTCAGTGTGTGCACATAGCTATTAATGCTAATGTGAGTTAAGTGTGTACTTCCTGAGGAGAATATGCCCCAATGTTTAATACTGAAAGGTACCTTATTAAAAGGATCTGGACATTTTTAGTTCCTACATGTTCAATGCATTAAAGTGCCAACTTCTTTAAAGTTGTGTTAAGAAGTAAAAATAGAATAGATAAATACTGAAATGGTTTCAGTCTGTAAATGCAGTATATATGGCAGCTGCTGATGGAGTGTCCCTCTCTTTTGTCTTGTATCTTCTTTCATAATCATTACAGTGGAAATAATAATTTCAAGCTAAAGTTAGACACGGAAAGCAGGATTTCCTGCCACTCATTCACAATTTAGACTAGGTCTCTGTGACTACAGCACTTAAAGTATGCTCATGCCATGTAACCACTTGCTGTGATGCATCTGCAGAAGTCAGCCTGGACTCAGATATTCCAGAACCTCAGTCTTCACAAATGTTAAGGTTTGGCATTGCATCCAAAAATGGCCATTATATTCAGGAGGGATGCAGACAACATTGAGAGGGTCCAGAGGAGGGCCACCCACATGATCCGGGGACTTACAGGGCAGACCCTACAATGAGAGACTGCGGGACCTGAACCTGTTCAGCCTTCACAAGAAAAGGCTCAGGGGGGACCTGGTGACTCTCTATAAACTCACTAGGGGAGACCAGAAGGGTTTGGGAGAGACCTCGTTTCCCCTAGCGCCCCCTGGCATAACAAGGAATAATGGCCACAAGTTGTTGGAGAGGAGGTTTAGATTAGACATCCCTAAGAACTACTTCAAGGTCAGGGCGGCTAGGATCTGGAACCAACTTCCAAGGGAAGTGGTGCTGGCTCCTACCCTGGGGGTCTTTAAGAGGAGGCTTGATGCCTACCTGGCTGGGATCATCTGAGCCCAGTTTTTTTTCCTCGTGCCCTGGCAGGGGGTCGGACTTGAAGATCTATAAGGTCCCTTCCAACCCCACTTCTATGATTCCTTTAACCCTGGCAGTGCATGACTTCAGTATGAGAACTCCCTCCTCAAAAGCTATATACTGTATTTCATTGGACAGTAGAAGCGGGCAATGTACTGGCATGGATCCACAGGCAGAAACACTCTTGCGTGCTTTTGTTTCTGGCTGTGGATCCCCTGCCGTTGTGGGGGGACAGGCTATCTGGAATGCTCTGGAGGCAGTGACCAGGAGGAGGTGGCTCCCTTTCCGGGAGGTCCCCAGGGGAGGGACCTCACTGTGACTGAAGGGAGGTTGACCCCAGATCTTCACAGGAATTTTTTTAAGGGTTAGGTGGTAGTGCTGCCCTGAGAAACTGTTGCTGTTGGTGTGTGGAACAGCAACAAGCAAAAGAATGATTTAAACAAGTTTACACTGAACTCAGCAAAACAGATTTGTGGGGAAAAAAATCTGCCTAGAAAGAAGTTCAGGCATGCTGGGAAGTCTGTGAAGATGCTCAGGACAATACTAGCTCAATATGACTTGAAGGAGGACAGGGTTCCTGAGACAGGTCTGGCCCAAGCCAGCAGAGTTATAGACAGTTGCAGCTGGCATGGCTGATAATAGAGCAGAAGTGGTTGGAGAGTCAGCTACAGAAACTGCGAGACTCCAGTCGTTCTCCAACACGGGGTACCCCATCTATGCTGGCTGACTTCAAGAACATACAACCCTGCTACAAGGAAGGCTCAGTCATAGAAAAATACCTCACATCCTTTGCCTGTGTGTGTGCTGCTCCACTTTTTTTTTTTTCCATGGGTTTTTTTAAGCCTCCCGGATAACCCACAGAAAATAAAAAGTGGAGCAGTGCGCACACAGGCAGCATGCACTGCTCAAAGGTTCAGCTGGGCCACCTGGAGCAGCGCTGCAGCTGCTGGCTGGGCTCAGTGCGGCAGGATCACTGCTGCTGCAGTCCCAGAGGCCCCCAGGACCCCAGGTAGGGCTGCTGGGGGCCAGCCCAGTGCTGGCCAGGCTCCCCTCCCCTACCCTGGGGTGACTTGCCATGCGCCAACATACATGGCACGGGTGTTCCCCAGGGACAAATAGCAGTGGTGCAAGGTGCACCCCTGGGGAACCAAATATCCATTCTTATCTGGATGCACCCACAATATCTTACCTGATACCCTGATGAAACTTCAGATTACACTTGCTGTAAGAGAGCTGTGCTACACAAGTTCCAGCCACCCCACCACTTACCAGCAGAAATTCAGATGTGTTCTGAAGCAGGAAGGAGTAAATTGTATAGGAACTCTGAACAAAACGAGTGATTATTTGAACAAATGGGTCAAGAGCAAAGAGGTAGGAGACATGAAAGCAGTGTTAGATCTAATTGCCCTTGAACAACTTTACAATTTATTTAGTAAGGAAGTAAAGGAAGACATGTGGAATAATGGCTTCCCTGCAGCCTCCCAAAGGCAGGGTGGTCTATATCTTGAAGCAAAGCAGGCTTAGAACCTAACTCCATGGACCAAGGGGTGTAGGATAAGTGAGATGTCTGTCATGGGGCTGGGAGGAAAAATGGGAGGAGAAAACCCATTGGTAAGCACGCTCCCATTATATCTCCAAACTCACTAGTAAACCTGCAGGGGGGAGGATAAGCTTTCAGAAATGTTTCAAATGTGTGTCCATTGAATACTTAAAACCTTAGGGCCCTATGCTGTCGGGGACAGAGGATAGACCCTGACCCCAGGCTGTTGGAGCAGTAGCTATTGTAGGGGGTCTGTGTGGTATGTGTGGTGTGAACTCCCACCATGGGACCTGAAGCAGGCCAAAGTTAATGGCAAAGTGTGCCCGGTGTGGAGAGATACAGGAGCTCAGATCTCAGTGGTCTGTGGGGGGTTGAGAAGAGAAGATCTAATTCCCAAGAAGGAGATAGTTATTTGCAGAGAGTGGGGAATAGAAATTCTGCTCTGTGCAGCCTGTATTTTGCTGGAATGGGAGGGCACAGAGATCTCCTTAGAGGTAGGAGTAGTCAAAGAACTTCATGCAGATATTCTTGTGGGAAATGATATAAATAAAATGCCAAAAAAGAATTAATGCAGTAACACATTCCACCCCAAAGGCCTTTGTGAGGTGTGGGGGAGGAGAAAGAGACTGTAGAACTAAATAGCAACCAACAGAGAGTTTGTGGACACAGTGTCCCCAAAGGAAAGTGCAAGATATGTGAATGTATTGAATTTTCACATGTGATTCTAAAGTTACTTTCTGTTGAATCTGCTAATGCCAATGCACGTATACATCTACTTTATGATTGCAATATATTCTGTGTCTGTGCCTGCCAGTCTGACAGTACTCTTTCCTACACTTGTGGTTGGTTAATTTATTTGTGAATGCCTTGGACAAACATAATAACTGGCAACAAGGATGAAATCAAGTGTTACCAAGAACACGGTGTTATTTGGATGACATAGTAACTGGTGAAAATGACTAAGAACGTTTGAGAAATATGAAAAAGTATTAGGATGTTTTGATGAATATGGTAGTAGATTTGTACCAAACCTAGCCACTGTGTAGTATACTTTAAATTGTTTGCTGCAAATGAACTGTGAATGGCTTTGGTCACATGCATGTCAGAAATCTTTCCTTGAAGGCTGGTGACATCTATTACTATGTTAGTTCACTTTAACCCATTGTTACCTATCAAGCTAGCGTGTGATGGATTCTCACATGGCATTGGGGCCATTACATCACATACTATGGCTGATGGTACTAACTGCCCCTAGTGTTTGCACTGCAATCACTTACAGCAGCAAAACAGAATTATGCCCAGATAGACAAAGAAGCTTTGAGTCTGGTGAGGAGTGAAGAAATGTAACCAATACTTATATGGGAGAAAATCTGCATTGGTCACAGATTCCACACTGGCACCTGTGTATGAAGTCTGCCTGAAAGGTTGGAAATATACAGACAGTCTTAATTTAGCACCCTTTTATGCATGCAAAGATGAATGTACTATACATCAAGGATGTGTCATGTGATGGATTCATGTTCTTATACATAGCAAACTGCACACATGAATTTTAGAAGAGCTGCACCTGAACTTGAAAAGATGAGGACCCCAGAAGCTTTGTATGATGGCCAGGTACCGATCAACAAATAGAACACCTTGTGAAGGAATGTATGGGATGGCACCAGGTACAGAAGATGTCCAAACCAGCCCATTACACCTGTGGAAATGGCTGTTCAATTCCTGGCGACAGATAAATAGTGATTTGGCAGGACCATTTCTAGGGATGATGTAGCTAATGGTGGTTAATGCCTGTTCCATATGGCCAGAAGTTGTTTGTGTGAAAATAATTACAGCAGCACAGACCATAGAAAAATTGAGAAGTATGTTTGCAAGGGCAGGATTGCCAGAACAAGACACAACTGATAGTGGCCCACAATTCAGTTCATCCAGCATGACCAGAGAGCACTCACTGCATTCCAGTAAGCTAGCAACAAGTGGGCCATTTTCTACTCTACTGACCTTGCCTCTTCTTTCAGGGCTAGCAAGGCATTTTTGAAAGACCGTACAAATCATTCAGCCAGTCCATTGTGGCTGGGTGGTATGGTGGAGAAGTGATATGCTGGCATATCACTGGATGCCAGTATATCACTTATGCACCATACCACCATGCCAGACTTGCAACAACATGGTAGAAATTGCTAAGTAAGTCAGGCTTTGACAAGAGGAATAGGTGCCCCTACATGTAGGCCAAAAGGTACTGATGTATGATTACTGAGAATTTAAGAAATGGCAGCCTGTGGTTGTGAATGCACAAACAGATTATTTATGCCTATGCAGTGCAAGTGGCACTTAATATTGTTCAGCACTGCTACATCAACCATTTACAAGCTACAGGCATGATTGCTGAGCAGCACACAGAAGCAACAGTTGGAGCCCCACAAGTTGGGCCATCAGTTTTACAACCTACATCAATGGCAAATAATACCACACCAGGTAGTAGCCATGCTGACTGGCCAGGACCTGATAATGTTGAGCTACCTACTTCCAGTGAAGAGCTGTCTGACGGAGGGCCACCTCCTCAGGATTGTGTTCCAGGAAGTGGTAGCCACTATGCGGGAAGAAAATATAGACATGACATAGAACTCGTTTGGACACAGCCTTAGAAAGCAGTCAAGGTGATCAACATGATCCAGAAAGGCAATGCAAGCCACCTGAGGGGATTGTAGTCTGTCTGTTATATCACTATCATTTCAAAAGTGTGATATTAGATATGAGATAGGTGACTGTGTTGAGTCTGCATGTGTGAATCCAAAGTTACTCTGTTGAATTTGTTAATGTCAATGCATGTATACTTTTACTTTGTTTGCAATGATTTCTGTGCCTGCCATTCTGGTAGCACACTTTCCCACACTTATGGCTGGGGTCATTTATTTGTGAATGCCTTGGACAAACATAACAGAAAACACTGCCTATGCAGCTACAGGCCAAAAAGATTTTATTCAAAAGCAAGAGTCATATCTCTCATTGGCCAGCCTGAGAGCCTTGGCTGCGAGTGCCAATAGTGAAGGAAAGGGCACTAAGAGTTTGATAGGAGAGGATGGAAAGCTGTAAAAGAATGTCTTGGTAAGGAAGAGAGAACTCCTAGGAGAGACCCAAAGACAATCGGTGGTGCTAGCAAAGTACTGCACAGAGCTCCTGTGGCTAGCCCATGATTCCTCTTTTGCTGGGCACTTTAGCACAAAAAGGACGTAGGACAGACTGAAAGAAGCCCAACTTTCACTGGATGGGTATTCTGACAGATGAAGGAGATTACTGCAGATCCTATGATTTATGACAGAGGTGAAAGAAGGCTATTGGTTTCTACAAGGCCCTCCTGTGTTGTCTCCCCATCACTGAAGAGCCATTCACGCTACCACCCAGAGTCTAACACCTCAGTTAAAAGATTTAATGTGACTTTCATGCCTATGTTACAAATGTATATAACTAAGAGGGCTGGTGACAGGGATGTGATGTTGCTGTATGTACTATATGCCTACCAGAAAGTACCCCAGAAATTCATGGGGTCAACTCCATTCAACCTATTATATGTCTGAAAGGTCAAAGCTCCTTTTGACCTTGTCTGAGATGCAGGAGGGGCGGTGTAGAGTTTGAAGGTAAATCAGTCACTGAATATGTCCAAAGACTCTGAGATGATCTGAGAGCCATGATGGCTTTGATGAATCATAACTGGTGCACTAAAATCTAGTTAAAAACCAAGGGAATAAAAAATGCAGTGTGATAAAAACATCTACAAGTGCTTGTTTGAAAAAGGGCATTTGGCTTTAGTCCTGTCACAAGTAGAACACCACAAGATGCAGGACTCATGGGAGAGACCTTTTGAAATCAAAACTTAATGCTGTCACATATAAGGTGAGAAAACCTCATGGTCTGACCAGGCCACAAACTATACATATCAGCAGTCTGAAAACTTAGCATAACAGAAAGGCTGTTGTGGGGATGATTTCAGTGGGAGGGGGGACACACCCATCTCTCCTTTGCCTGACTTGCTTACTGAGTGCTGAAGGGAAATGCCTCTGGAGATTATTGATCTATTTGATGAGCTTAGTCAGATGCCAAGGCACAGCTGATGAATGTGTAGCTCAGACATCAACATGTATTTATAAACAAGCCAGGACTGACACCAAAAATAGTTCACTGGATCATCATAAAGGAGAGACAACTCCTGCAAAGTCAGGCATACTGAACTTCAAGCAGCTTATAGAAGCAAATCCATGAGGAAGTAAAGGGCATGCTAGAGCTCGGGGCTATTACAGAATCAAAGAGCCTCTGGGTATCGCCCGTTGTTATTGCTCCAAAGAGATGGTGGTGTAAGACCCTGTGTAGACTACAAAAAGTTGACTGCAATCACCATACCTGATGTATACCACCATGCCCTGGATGGATTATTTACTGGACACTTTATGCAAAGTGCAACATATCAACACCCTGGACTCAACCAAGGGGTACTGGCAGATCTGTTTGGAGGAGAAGACTCAGAAGTCTATTTTAATCACAGACATGGGACTGTGTGAATTTAAAGTACTACCTTTTGGACTCATGAGTTTAGGAGTGATGTTTCGGAGACTTATTAACTATGTGTTTTCAGGACTAAATGACTTTGCTTGTGCTTATATAGATGACATTGCCATCTTCAGTGGCAGCTGGGAGGAACACTTAAGATATGTGGAGGCTGTACTAGAGAGACTTGAGGAGGTGTGTTTAACTACCAAAATATAAAAATGTAAGGTAGGTGCAGCCAAGCTGCAATATTTGGACCACCGGGTTGGAGGGTTCATATGAGGATTCAGTAGTTTTGTTGCTCTGATTACTGACCTGTGTAAAAAGCACAAGCCTGACAAGGTGGTTTGGTCAGAAGCTTGTAAGAGGGGTTTTGAGCACGTCAAGGAAGTATTTACAAAGCATCCTGCCCTAGCTGGACCAGACATTGACAAGACCCTTGAGTTACGTACAGATGCCTCTGATTTAGGGGCTGTACTGTTGCAAACAGGGAAGGGAGGTAAAAAACACCCCATCACATTCCTGAGTAAAAAACTAACTCTATGTGAGAAGAGATACTAAGTGATAGAAAAAGAGCGCCATGCCATCATATGGGCTATAAAAAAAACGAAACCCTATCTACGTGGTCTATGGTTTAATGGCCTGACAGACCATTCCCCAGTGGCCTGGCTCCATAAAACAAAGGAACCAATGCTAGGTTGCTTAGATGGAGAGTAATGCTTCAGGAGTTTGATATGGAAATTACTGTCCATATCAAGGGGAAGGAAAATGTTGCAGCAGATGCCTTATTCACTATGGGAAACCCGTATTTCAGATGGGTCTGAAATAGCCATAAGGCCTAACTTCTGCATCATCACTTTTTAGGGGGATTCACAGGCAGAAGCACTCTGAAAGATTCTCTGGCTCCTCTGAAGGTAGGTGGAGTGGGGGGGCAGTGACTACCTGGAGGTGTTGAGAGGGTGGGAATGGTGCTCCCCAGTTGAGGGAGCTAGCTGTGATTCAGGGGAGGTTGACCCCAGGAGGTTATCACAGGATTTTTTGAGGCCTAGGTAGTAGTTGGAATGTAACGCAGGGATTTTGTCAGTTTTGTTTTACCATATTCTATTGTTAAAGTGTTCCATCACTTTTTTATATACCATTTGTTTTTCCTTGTAGTAAGTCCTTTTGTTTTTCTGTTTCTTTACTGAAGTTCCTGTGGTAAATTGTGATTCCTGGGGAAATTATTTTTTTGGGCATACCCATTCAGCAGAGTGGGGGACCAACAAGCTGATACAAACCTGGGATGTACCTTGGAGAGCATCCTGACACCCTGGGGTTTTGTCATGTGCTCTGTATGATGCAACTGGTTGACAGAGAAAAAAACACATTTTAACAAAATTAACAATGAAAGGGCTTTAAAAATACAGTTTGCCAATAGTTAAAGAGCAGTGGATTGTATTTTTCATTTAATTTTTCCCCAACCTCAGACATCGCTGTTTGGACAGACTGTTATCCTAGCCAACCAGCACTACCACACCATTCAAAGAAGCAAAAAGGTGGGGGAAAGAGGTACAAAAACTTAAAATCCTAGATGGTAGGTGGTGTGTGTGCATGCATGCCTACAAGAGAAAGAGGGGGAGAGAAAGTGATTATGAGTAATATTGTTTGAAAGTAGAGACTTTAAAAGCAAATAAGCAAACAAAAAAAACAAAACAACCCCCCCCCCAAAAAACCAAAACCTTTCTTTCCCGTCAGTGTTTTCTTGGTTGGTAATTCCTTTTTGTTCCATTTCTTGCCACCAGCATCAATGGATAAAGGGGTGTGCTAGGCCAGATGTCAATCAGAATCTCTGACATAAACAAAAATAGCTAAAAAAGACAATCCTGCATCTTCCTTTGGTTTAACCATTAGCTTCATTTTTCTTTTCATAGGCTGACAAAAAATTACTGCCTTCAAGTGAATTCCATAATGTCACCATATATCTAATATCTATGAGACCTTTTGTTTTAGCGTTATGGGCTTAACCACAAAAGACACTTGACATTGACAAAGAATCTGTCAAATATACAATGATCAGAGCACTGAAATCTCTCATGACAGAAGGGCAATAACACCCCCCCCACCCCCAAAGCAGTAGCATACTGTCTGAGGAAAATACATTGCAGCATATATAGCAGCTGGACCATTACATATTGGGCCATAAACTGCGCTGTATCTTGCTTAAATTGTCATAGCAGATTAGAATAATTAAAACAGCCGAAAGAATAGAAAAGAGTATCTGATGGATGGAGATGTTACATTGTTAGTACCTGGAGATTAACCCCAAGTCAGAATTGAAGCACAAGGGCAGCTCAGATTTACTGAAGTCTGGATATGCAAAAAACAAAACAAAACAAAACGAACATGCCTGAGAGTGCACCTCTTAAAGTGTGAGACATGAAGTCATAGTTACCATGTTTTTTCCATAATAAAGCAGAAATAATTTCAGAAAGATGTATTGCTTAGTCAGTGATTACTGGCCCCTGAAATGGCTACATTGTGTATAATATCTGTATTCTCTTTCAAAGCCCTCCTTAAAACTCTTCCTTTGATTCCTCCAACAGACCTTGGCAATGGTTACACCGCTGATCAGCTGTTGACACAGCCAATCATGCCAACCAGCACTGTTGCGTGGACTCCTGCATCTGTCTGCATCCAGCTGTTGCCTTGTGTCTTGCACTAAGGTTGTAAGATCTCTGGGGCAATGGCCATCTATCCATTCTGTGTTTGCACCATGCTTAGGATATTGAGGCTTTCATCTACATCTAGGCCTCATATGCATCCCAGTAACAGTAACTGAAAATATTACTGCATATAACAATAATAAAGCTGGATTGGCCAGCTACTTGGGAGACTCTGCAGTCAATACAGTCTTACATTAAAGCTCCTTTTAGCCCCAAACAGGGCTGGGGGAAGGACACACAATTATTGTGGTATCACACAATTAGAACAGCCCTGAAGCCGTTCTAAATTACATTAGTGATCAAACAGGGTCCCACCTGTCCCCAGGACTGGGGAAGAAGAAAGGTAGTTTCCTTCATTTGAGCCCCACATTACAGTGGTGCAGCTGCAAATCTTTCCCTCCACGCATTGCCAAAGAATGTTTAAAGAACGGCTCCACTTCAAAGATTAAATCTAGCAGTCTAGGCTCCATGTTTGCTTCCCAGTGACTCTTTAGCAAAAGTGCTCAGTTTACAATTTTAATCAGTCAGTTCTGAAAACTCAAGTTGGGATCTGTTCCATGCATCAAAATGGATTCTGTCCTTTGCAGATATCACTTCACATCACAAAGGCTCTTCAGGATGGCTTCAGTTAGTGCCGGCAGTTCCATGGCTTGTGTAAAGCAATGTGTGCATGATGTTATTCAAATGTATCTTAACCAGATTTATCACTGGCTGTTGGAATCTTTGAGTGAATGCCCTTAAATTACTTCACAGACAGATTTCAGTGTTGTGCCAGGAAACGAATGGAGTCAAATGACAAGCTTGTTACTAAAAGCCAAATCCTGGTCCCATTAAAGACAGTGGGAGCTATGACATTGATTTCAGTAGGACCAACTTCCTACTTCATTGCATAGCAATAAAGAAAAGAACTGACAGCAGTAGATAAGCTAACTAAGGTATCTACTAATGTGGTGGTCTGACACTTTAAAAACAGACTCTTTAAGAGAAGGGGAAGTTTGTGCTGAGTTCTCTTAGATTTATTTAGGGTGCCTGGCTTGCTAGCAAGGAAATGTATTTCAGGAAGAGAGGTAGAAATCAAATCTTTAGTGCAGTCTGTGTTATTAAATATCTATGGACACTACTAGTCTCTTGTTAATGAAATGTTGTCATATGTAAGTTTGGCAGAATTTTAAATGGTGATTCTTAAATATTTTACCTTATCTGCTGTATTTATGGGTTCATTTGGGTGATCATGGAATACTTGAATAAGTTATAAATTTCAGATCTCAATATCAGAGTAATTTCCAGATCAGATCTCCTAAAAGATGATTCAATGCCACGGACAATTGCATAGTATATTAAACTGGATAGTCCCATTTGTGTAAAAAATAATAGTCCAAATCATGAGACAGCACCAGCTATTACATTATGATCTTCAAATGTCATTGGGAGCTTAATGAATCCAGTATTGGTTCTAGTAAGAACTTACAGACAGAAATCTTGAGTGGTTCCATTCTTTCCTCTCTCAGAGATCCCAGAGGGCAATGACGTGGGGTTGTATTGTTTGACCTTTCTCTGTCAAGCTTGTTCACAGCATGAGGATGGGGCTGCTTCTTCTTCCCCAGTTGCTTCTGGACTGCCATATTATATCAGATGTTAAAGAAGAAATTAGTTCATCTTGTTTAGTGAGACAATGCTGTGGGCCTTGTCACAGCTGTCAGGCTTTTGTGACCATCTAATGGCAATATTGCAAGCAATGCATTCTGCAGGGACTACCCTTGTAAACTACTCTACTTCAGCCTTGAGGAGCATAGTTACTGACTTGTGGAGTGGTGTCAGCCATGAGAAACATGCCATCTGATGTCATGTGACATCTGTTTTCCAGAGGCTGCTTTAGAGTCCTGTGCCATTTCAGGTCCATTCCAATAGAAGTAATTTGTGTATTTTTACTAAGTAAGTAATTTTGATCTGTAAAGCCCTATCTAGTTTTAGTCATGAGCATTAGCCCAGCCGTAAGATCCACTGTTCTGTCTAAAGTCACAAGCCCAACATTGGTTGGTAGCAAGGTAGCCTCAGAAGGTCAGGGCCAATTTATTCCCCTCACTGAAAGCGGTCTCTAGACTTTCAGGCACAATTTTAGGAGTCATTTGCTCACTCAGTTTTTTTCCAAAGCAAAAGGGTACAGCAGCACAAGGGAGCCCTGGGATTGCAGCCTTTTAGCCTGATATTTTCAAGTAAGTGTACTGTAGTGAGTCAACCAAGTCCATGAAAAGCTATCTTCCAGAACAAGAGTCTACTCCTCACTTTGCTTTAAGCTCTGGGTAATGGGCTTAACAGGTGTTCTTTCCCAAATGAAATCCTCCTGCTAACACATGGACTAGGACTGACGAACACCACTGGACTAAGATGAAAGAGGTTTTCATGATTCTTGCATTGTTTCTATGCAGTATGGCTTCAGCTAGTGCATGAACGGTGCCTGCCCCTAGAGGCTGGGAGGGGCATGGCAACCGCCTGCAGTCAGCAGCAGCAGGGTTGATGGTGGGGCTGTGGCGGCAGCAAGTGGGGAGCTCCTGCAGGCGGTTGTGGAAGTATTGGGGGTGGGCCAAGTAGGGAACTCCCACAGGCGGCCACAGCAGTGGTGGCGGGGGAGAGTGTGGTGAGTGCTGACCAGTGGTTGGCAACCACCCGCAGATGCCACCGGCAGCATTGGCAGCAGTCAGTGGCAATTGGCGACCACCCACAGACACCACTGGCAGTGGGGAGGTGGCAAGTGGTGACTGCCCATGGGTGCCGCTGGCAGTGGTCAGTGGTGGCAAATCACAGGGGTGCACTGCTAATCTCAAGGGGTGCACGTGCACCAGTGTGCACCCCCTACACATCACCAATGAGCTAGTGGTTCTAGTCAGTTGTAGATGCTTGAGCCCTACCCTGACACATCCATGCACTGATGTCGATAGAACTTGGCTCTTTGGCTGTATTACAGAGGAATTACTACAGACGTCATCGCGGAGCCCCTGGCAAAAACTGTTCCAAAACTCATGGTGCTCTGGAGAGGTCCCTGAGGACTGGAAGAGGGCCAATGTTATGCCCATCTTCAAGAAGGGGAGGAAGGAGGACCTGGGTAACTATAGGCCAATTAGCCTAACTTCTATCCCAGGGGAAATCCTGGAAAAAATTCATTAAGGATTCTATGTGCGATAGGCTTGCAGAAGGTAGGATTCTGAATGACAGCCAATGTGGCTTCATCGCTGGCAGGTCTTGTCTAATCAATCTCATCTCCTTTTACGATCAGGTGACTCACCACCTGGATAAGGGAGAAGTGGTGGATATTGTATACCTTGACTTCCAAAAAGCCTTTGCTCTGGTATCCCACAATGTACTCATGAGAAAATTGGAAGATAGTGTGCTTAACTGCAAGACGGTTAGGTAGGTACGAAGCTGGCTGCGGGGTAGGACCCAGAGAGTCCTAATGAATGGATCTGTGTCATCTTAGCAAGAAGTGGGCAGCAGCGTCCCACAGGGGTTGGTGTTTAGTCCCATACTTTTCAACATCTTCATCAATGATTTGGATGAAGGGGGTGAAGAGCTCGCTGACCAAGTTCACAGATGTCACCAAGTTATGGGGAAGCGTGTCTAGACAGGCTAGCAAGTTAGGTGAGTCAGAACCAGATAAAGTTCAATGCTGAGAAATGTAAAGTGCTCCACCTGGGGACAAACAATCCCCTGCACACCTACAGGCTTGGCAATGCCAACTTGGCCAGCACTACGAATGAAAGGGACCCGGGGGTAATAATAGACCACAGCATGAATATGAGCTGGCAGTGCGACTCTGCTGCCAGTAGGGCAAATAATACTCTGGCAGGCATCAATCGATGCATCTCCAGCAAGACCAAGGAGGTGATTCTTCCACTCTACTCAGCACTAGTGAGACCTCAACTGCAGTACTGCATCCAGTCCTGGGCACTGCACTTTAACAAGGACATGTTACAGCTTGAGAGAGTCCAGAGAAGGGCCGCCCATATGATTAGAGGCTTGCATGGCAACCCATATGAGGAAAGGCTGAGGGACCTAGGACTCTTCAGCCTGAAAAAGAAGCTGAGAGGGGACTTGGGAGCAGGGCTCACCAGGGCACCTCTGGGGCGAACCAGGAGTAATGGCCACAAATTCCTGGAAGCCTGCTTCAGGCTTAACATTAGGAAAAACTTCTTCATAGTCAGGGTGTCCAGACTGTGGAATAAGCTCCCTCCAGAGGTGGTGCAGTCACCTACCCTGGAAATCTTTAAGAGGAGCCTGGATAGTCACCTCGCTGGGGTCACCTGACCCCACTTGTCTTTCCTGCCTGGTACAGGGAGGCTGGAACGGATGATCTTCCGAGGTCCCTTCCAGCCTTACAGTCTATGAATCTATGCTATCCATGTCCTTGCAGGGAGTGCCCTGCTGTTTCTGTTCCAAAGATGTTGGGCCATATGCATCTATTAAAGCAGTGAAGATTTGCACAATTGCAATTAACCATCACTGGTAGAGAGCAGGGGAGGTATTGGGCATGTACATAGTCTAAAAGACCACCTGGATTTTGCAGTGATGATGGATAGTTATTTAAATGCAACCCCCATGTATTTTGCTGTCTGTTTCAGAGCTTCGAGGCCCGAGTGTGAAAGGACAGATCCTAGAGTTGAACCCACCTTCTACGTACTCAGCATCATTCTACACGCCCAGCATCTCTAGGCTTTCAAACAGGATTCTGAAATGTGTCTCATCCCTCAAATGTTGTACATTGCAGGGAAGTGCTTACACATAATTTTGTAATTGAAATGGCATGTTTACTGTTCTATTTCATGCTTGATTGTGTTTTTAAACACCTTTACTCACACTGTTAGAAGTGGGATTATAATTAAAATGTTCTGTTGAACACCTTGTTCGGTTCAGTGAAAGGCACAATAGAAATATAAGTACTTGTTCTTGTTGACTATATGGTGACAGAACAATAAACCCCAGCATATCTCATAAGGCCTCTCCTTGTGTCTCCTCAGCCAAGCCATCCATCTAAAGAAAAGAGGTAGACAAAACCTGCCAGAAAAGAGGTAGACAAAACCTGCCGGGGAGAGGGAAGGCTGTAAAGACCTTTCCCTGTGAGGAGAAGATGGTGCCTAAGATAACACCCCTGGCTGTAGAGACACCTCTGCAGTGCAATTTGTAAATACAGCAAAGGAAGTTTTAAAGCAGTGGTAGGTATACCATGTGTTAGTTGTATAACACCTTTTATCAAAGAATTTCAAAGTTCTTTATGAGAACAGAGCTGCTACCACTGCTATTCTGCACTCCTCTATTAAGCCAATGTTTATGTAGCAATCTGGCTTGACTTAGGTTTCTTCACTGTTCTCTGGGCTGTTAATCATCTCTAGCAATTAGATATGTTGGCGGTTCCAAAGGCCTGGGTGAAAGCTTTCAGTTGTAGGTAGCAGGGCACCAGGCTAGGTACCAATCTCAGCTTTGTTTTTGTTTTTTTCACTTAGTTGGCAAGTTATTTAAATTCCATGGGTCAAATTCCTCACCTGAAAAACTGGAGATAATCATGTGGAGGTTTGCAGAATGCCCTGAAGAATGTATGGCAGTACATACAGAAAGTTCTGGATATTATACTGTATATGAGCTCTGTGACTCAGTGTTCCCTCCATCAGTGGGCATCTCCAATAGGCAATCAATGTGCCTTACAGGGAAAGAAGACATGGTACTTATCAGAGAGGCATGTGCACAAACTAAGATATGAAGAGGATATTCTTGAAGGGTGCAATTCTTCAGTTTCCCATTGACTTCGATTTCAACAGGAATGGTACATACAGAGGACTTTCATGGTTTGGTTCTTAAGGGGAATAATACCAAGAGATGAAGGAGAAACAGGAAGCAACAGACAAGGAGTGGGTAAAAGATAGAGGAATAGAAGTGGTTCCTACTTTTAAACAAGACCCAGCCAGGTAGAGAGAGGCTATTCACACATTAAGATATTTAATAAATAAATAGTGGGGGAGAGGTAGTCATAGATGGAATGAGACAACATGAAAAGAGAAGGCAGAGAAGAACAAAGTTACTCTCTTAAGATGGCCAGATGTCAAGAGGCAAAAAGTAAAGGTGCCCAGTTTTACCTGGTGATATTTCAACAAAACTTAGTGAGTTTCTTTGAACATTTCATTATATGTACAAGTGCAATTCTCCAGATACAGGCACACATGTACGCACTGCATTTATGTCAATGTGCAATCATTTAAATATGTGCAGGTGTGACACTGGGAATATACACATGCTTGTGCGTGAACTGTATCTGGCGTCCCACACCTTTATTTATTGTATAGATCACACAGGGAACTGTGCAGTCTATGGAGGTTCTCTTTCCCCAGCTCCCCTGCTAAAATACAAAGTAACTCGGGGGGAAATTCAGTGCCAATAACTATAATTAGGAAAAGAATTAATATACACAAAGGGTAAGGGGGGTTTGGAACAGCAATCATAATGTGAATATTTTTACACACATGTAACATATGGGTGAAATTCATTAATATCCAGAGCACCAGCACTGGTCCATGTACCACTGAAACCATCAATGTTAAGTTTAATTAGGTCTTAACATGGTGCATAGACTTTGAAAGAGCCTTCTTCCTAGGAGCAAATTTAATGCCTATAATGTAAATGTAATAAACATAATCTATAATATTGTCAGATACTGCATACATGTATATGTAGAGGCAAATAACAGTTGCTGAATATGTCATAACTTTTGAATTTGCTGACTTGTGTGCATGGAAAAATCTCAGTCATAGCATAGCTATCATGCAGCTGGTTGCATTAAATATTAACCTGATGGCAAGGCATTTAACTATATGGTTACACATGTCCTCCTTCCAATGTCAAAAATGTAAAACAGTTAAAGGATATAAACTGGGACAAAACTTTGCATGTAACAGCTTACTACAGAGTCATGATTGTGAAAGTTTTCTGCTTTCATAAGGCCTATAGCATCAGCTCTTCATTTCCAAAAAAAGAGAGAGAGTTTCTTTCTGGGTGCTGTGGGTCCCTTTGATAGCTTGATTATGAAGGTATTGAAACCATTTCCCTAACAGGCATGGATGGGAGTTGGTTTTAAGAGACTGTACTGCTTTCTTTGTGAAAGGTTTCTGAGGGTACTTTAAAACAATTGCGCCTCTGCCTCATACAAAGTGGGAGACTTTTGTGTTTTTGACTCAGTTCAATGCATCTCTAAGGTTTTTGGAAGGGTGTCTTCAATATACTAGTAACAGGTGGTTTACAGCTCCATCATACCAGATTGCTGGAGAAAGAATAAGCTTACTTGAGATGGATATATAAAGATATATGGACTGAAGCCTAGCTGTTTGAGCTACAGTCTCAAGGCAATGTTGATAAGTAGGATAAGGGAGAATGTGATGAGTGGAGCTTGTTAGGATATTGAAAAAATGAAATAATAGTAGCTATTGTTTCTGATTTTCATTGAGATACCATCACCTAGGACTGAAGGACTTGATCTGCTCTCTAAAGATGAATTATTAAACTTAGATGTATTATTACACCCTGGTCAAGTCATAGATAACCCCCTTAGCACCTGTGCTCCAAAGCCTTTTGTTTAATCTCTTGAGGAGTGTGGTGATATCTCTTGGATATGGCTTTGCTGTAATTATCCAGGCTTTTGTCACATTGACCACATCTACACCAGATATTTACTGTACAGTATACTAATTGGCTGTACAGTAAACATCTTGGTGTCTACATGCATACCCCTATTAGGCTGGAGTAAATTACTTTACTCCACAGTACATCCTGCTGCAGAGTAAAAAACCTCCACAGGAGTGAACGACATGTATAGATGCTGGAAGGACTGGGCATGCAGATGTGTGCCCAGCAGCAATAAGCTCTGGATTGATAAGCTCTGGAACTTATTGTTGCACATTAATAGGCATGTGTAGACATGTCCATTGAAACTAAACTACTGCAATGTACTCTTGGGGCCACAGCCAGAGGCAATCAGGACTCTGAACTGAGTGCAGAATATGACTGCTCACTTGTTAAGCAGTTGACTGTGGAGACAACCTATTAGTCCATAGCTCCACGATTAGCACTAGCATTCAGGGGAAGTTTAGGTTGTTTGAACTAGCCTATATAGTCCTAGTGCCCCTGGACTTGGATCCCTAAGAGGCCACCATTACAGCTACAATCAGATAGAGGCCATCTGCTGTACATGAGAAGGGAGCTTCTTGCCTGAGTCAGAAAACCTGCAGGCATATTTCAAAGTCAGTAGGAGTTTTGCTATCAACTCCTGTGGGGTGAAGATCTCATCTAAGTCATATAGTCAGTTGTGAGTTGAGGTTTGGTAGTGAGGGGTGAGGGAATGAGATTAATGTTATGTTTGGTGGGGGTCAGTTGTTTTCAGCTTGTATGTATGATCTCGGTTGGTCAGCTCCATCATGTTATATATATAGTTTTAATTTTATTTGTATTTTGTATTTTATCTCTTGTTCAGCTTCTAGAGTTATGGCTGCATGACTTGCAAACTGAAAAAAAAGAAATAAAAATCAAAACACATTTGCATACCTTAATTTACAGCAGAAAAAAATATTGAATACTTGCTGAAAACTAGAAGAGCCATTCCAAAATCAGGTCATGATTATCCATTTTACACATCAAAAGAGCTGGTATTTCCCTATTTCCATTGTATGGGATTTTCTTATGTGCATTTCACTACTGACAGGTAGATATTCTGTCATTTCCTGCATTTTTAGTACTGGGGGGTTAAGAATCAAACACATTAATATCATAGTTTTCTGCACAGGCAGATCTAGGATTTCCTAGAGGAGGGTGTGGGACACTATCTGCTCAGACCACAGCTGGATGGAGGCAAGGTTTGGCTTTAGCACCTGGGCCAACAGGGGACACCAGGGGGACCCACCTGCTACTGCTGCTGCTGTTCTCGGCTGACCTGTATGTGCAGAGAACCCCAAATCTGATTCTGCCCTGCTCCAGCTGGGGCTGTGGGAAGTGGCTGTGGCATGCCAGGATCAGCCAAGGAAGGTGGTGATGGCATGCAGGTTCCTCCTTCCAGCATCTGCCTGCTCCTTGCTTGCTTCCCCATCCCTGCCCAGTGTTCCCTGCTGGGCAGGGGAGCAGGTGCTGGAAGGAGGAAACTGTGAAGGGCTGCCACTGTTCCTGGCTGAACTTAACTCCCTGCACAGCTGCTCCCTGAGGCCTACAGCTGGAGCAGGGCAGTACCAAGGATTTCCTCCCTGTGCCTGCATCAGTCAGGGACCGTGGTGGGAGAGGAGGCTGGGTTCTTTCTTCCAATGCCTGCTCCCAGCCAGCAGGAAACACAGAGCGGGGCATGTGGGATAGGTGTGAGAGGCAGGGAGAAGGTGCAGGAAGAGGAAACCCACTTATTGCTACCACTGTCCCCAGTCAACACTGGCACCCTGCACAGTTGCTCCCTCCTGTCCATGGCTGGAGCAGGGCAGAGGTAGCTCTGGGGCTCCCTGCACCCAGGTCACCTAGGGACAGTAGCAGTAGTGGCAGACAGGGGTGTGATTGCATTGCTACATTTCCTCTGGATCCACCCCTGGCTTTCTGCCGTTCTTTTGGCTTAGCTGTGGCTGCTCTTACCTTGTTTAAGTAATTAGCAGAATTAAGGTGTAGTTCTGCTGTGAAGAAACTTGCTAAAACTACCACTGCAGAACTCCATGTCCGATCTTTCTCAGCTAGCCCCTATTGAATTTGCTCAGTGTTTGCAGTAAAAAATGGTATTCCTAACTGCAAGAGTCAACCATATGCTTCCAGTGCTGTATTAGTGGTGGAAAAAATGAAAGAAACTTGAACTGACTACAAGGTTTCTTGCTTTCTGTCTAGGCTCTCTGTGTATCTGCAAACTAGCTGGAACCTACTCTGCAGGCTGAACCAAGAATGATCCAGAATCCAAATACAAGCATTATCCTTCTGTGGACTTTTTCACTCCACAGCAGTGCACATGTAGATGCTGCCCTGGCTTGTTGGGGCACAAGGGTGCTTCAGTGCAAGGGTTGCTTGCTAGCTAGCCCCATGCTGAAGCATCCCAGCCAGTCCCTCCACAGCACATTGAGCCAGGCTGGGAGGTCGAGCCCCGAGAACCCTGGTCAGACAGGGCTGCTCCGACCCGATTTAACATGTTGTGGTCTTGGGCTTAGGTGAAGACATGGCACACAGTAGCAATAAACTCTGCAGCAGTAAGCACCAGAGCTTATTCATGTGCATTAATTGCATGTGGAGACACACCCTTCCTGTCTCTACTGCTTGTAAGCAAAGATAAGCAGTCTGCAGATGGAAAGGCTCTGCTTTGCAAGAAGCAAAATAACCTAGGCTACATCTTAGTTCTATGCACAAGAAACAAAAAATGTAAGTGGTCACCTTTGGTGCAGGCTATGGGGTATAATACAGATAGGGTAATACATCGCAATGTAAGTTGAAATCAAAGTATCAACTTCTGTAGATCTTGAATATGGAATCAACAGGGGATCAAAGGAGTGGGATCTGGGCTGAAGAAACCAGCCGTAGAGCAGTACAAGGACCAAGACGTTCTGCTAGAAGGACTGTCTTCTAGTGGCATTGTTAGTTTTGTTGGATTAAGACCACAGGCTCCCTTGCCTTAGAAGATGGCTAGAATTTGTTGCAGGATCTGTACAGACTGCAGTCTGATATTCCAAAGCCTCAGCTGTACTGTTGCAGAGGGGCTGGAGGCTGTCGGACAATCACCTGATTCCAAATGTCCTTCAGATGGATTGAACACCTTTTCACAGAGAATGAGAAGGGTAAATTCACTCAGAGAAGGGCCCTAGGGAATTGTATGTATATATGGATTATATGTGTATCATTAAAGGTTGTATTAGAACATGGTAAGAAGTGCTAATCTTGGAGAAAACCCTGGAAATGTTATCTTTAAATGGCTTTTGATAATATTTCCAATGATGGATTTGTAAGTAAAACCTGCTGTGCATTTTAGGTACATACATAGTTTTTGGGGGGGTTTTGCCTTTTAGAGATTTTCCTCAGAAATATAATTATTTATATGTATCCATATATCTACCTGTGGTTCAAATAGAACTCAAAGTCCTGAAGAAACTTATCAGTATTCTGTACCCCAGCAAAGAAGTAAACTGAGGTACAAAAGATGGAAAAGAAATATTTCACTTACCGTGAGCACAGTGCTTACTTTTTTGTTTTTGCAGGCCTGTTACACGGATTCTGCAGATACAACCTAAGATGGGAAAGCCCTCACTAGAAGCATGGGCTGAGGGTCCCCTTGAGCCTTCAGGGATGCCACTGTTCAGAGGGTGCTTTGTCAGCACCTGTGAAATCATGTGATCTTCAGCAGTGCTGCACACTTCTTAGTGAAGTCCTAGTAGAGAACACAACATGCAGGCAGGCCTCTCTGGGGCCTCGGTGTCTACTACCTTACAGAAAACACAGGAGATTCAGCTCACAAATCCATGTTGCCTGGGACTGGGAGGAAAATGTGGGGAGGGATGAGTGTCTCTGTCCTTGTAAGTTCATCCACCAGATTTTTGTTTCTACTGCTAGGGAAGGAGATTAGTTGAATTTTAATACATTTTAATTGTCCATGACCCAGGAAGGAATCCACACAGCTAGATGGATACAGAAGTGTTAATAGAACTAAAGAGGAGCAAGAGCTTGGTTTTGTTACACAAAGCAGTAGATTTGGCTCTGAATAGGTAGGTACATGGAGAAGGTTTGTTGTGCAAAACAGTGCCATTTTTCATATAATTACTGTCTGTAATATTATTTTCTTTGATTCTCTACCTAGAATTACACTAGATATCAATGAAGTAACCAGCTGGGACAAATGTGCGAGACCAATTCATTCGCTTTCTGCTATCGGAAAAGGAGTTTTAGTCATCTTTGTATCTTTTAAAAATGTACATAGATCTAGACATCTGTTGAGCAATGTTAATGACACGTGCTGCTAAGAGAGAATGTGCAATAAACAGAGACTAAACCAGGCACTTTCTACATAAGCAAATATAATGCCTTATAGCTGCCTTTCCATATTCCTTTTTCTCTCACTGTGTATCTTATTCACGTTTGTATGCTCCAGACTTGGACAGATCTTCCGTTGGCTTCAGTGGATGATTTGTCTGAGTAACAAATACTAAACAAAACCCATATAATGTAAGCGGGGCCCACATTGTCTGACCCAATAGCATATGTAAGCTCTGGTTTCTGCTCGGACCGAAAATTAAAAAACTAGTTGAACATAATATCCAGCAGATGGCGCCATTTATCATTTATTGACACTTAATAGCTGTGTAAAAAGCTTGTGAAATAGATTTTTTCCTCTTTAATTTAGAAAGTATTATAACTAAAGTGTTTTCAACTTATTATTATGCATGAGTAAAAATTCCATGAATGTGTAACATTTTCTCCTGTATTTCCCTCTTTATAACATCATTTAAATTCCTTATTAATAATTTAAAAATGTTCTGGATTTTAATCACTTTTCTCATCACTAAAATATCTGATGGAGAGATCTTCTTTTTTCCTGAAGGTGAGATAGAGGGAAACCATCAGGGAGGAAAAAATAATAATGGAAAATCATGTATCTCAAAGGTAGGTGTACCCAACCCCCTCTTGTTAGTCAATTGAAGGGTCTTATTTAATTAATAAAATTATCTCAGGTTTGCAAAACCTAAGATTTGAATAGATTGCTATTAATAAAAAACAGTTTTTGCATCCAAGTTTAATTATGGTGGTATTTGTTTGATAGCTTGTTACTGTAAATAAAAGAGATAAAAGCAGCCCTTCACTTGAGTAGCTCTAGAGCTGTGAAATATGTACCTAATTAAAACTATTGGTGTAAGAGGCTAATAAAGTACATGTGCCTACTAGATGTCTTATTCTAATGAATCTCGGCTAATTTGCTTTGAGTGATGAATTTTGGTGTTAGTAGTAGGAGCTGAATAATTATGAAATTTATCACGAGATGCAAAGACTCGTTAAGGATTACTCAGGTTCAGTTAGAGGAGTGCTTTCTTTGTCAAGAACACAGGCCTTGACCACCAGGACTGTGGCAGTGCTAAAGTGCAGCTGCCTCACCATCCAAACACGACTGCATTCTCAAGGACACGGGAAGGAGGAAATCAGAGCTGGGGGAAGTGTTTTATTACGAAACACCTGAATTTGCAGCCACGTGCCTTCAGCGTGGAGATGGCTCGGGTTTTCCCAAATGGAATAATTGGTACAACACTGGTCCCATAATCCACCTATCAGGATAGTTTTGGTACCTCAAGGTGATGGTATAGAGTAAGAAGGTGCTACTCCCTAAAGGTCATATGTGAGCATTCCCTGTTTCAGTCAGGGCCAACCTTTCTGGCAGGTCCTCCCTTAAATTTATCCTGCACCCTCCCCGAGTGTCACTCCAAGCCCTTTCCCTTATCTGGTCTGCTGCTCAGCTTTCTGCTCCCTGGCTGGTACTTCTTAACTATGCTGCTGCTCTGCTTTTTGCTTCCGGCCCTCGCTGCTACTGCGCTCCCTGTGCCCTCCCTGTTCTATCAGATACCACATGCAGAGGCTCTCCAGGCCAGTTGTGGCATCTGTGCCGCAGGTGGGCCACCCCTGCTTTGTTTCTTTTGTCAGCATTTATAATTCTGAGTTTTCTGACACTCCTCTTGCCTATATACAGTATGCTTTTGGCTAAACATCAGTCTTGGTGGTATGTGTGAAATGTTTAATACATCAGCAAATAAAAGGCTATTATTTTATTAGCAAAACTAATATCTGTATACATTGGCTTCCCTTAGTATTAATAAAACCCTATTAACATTTCTGTGTTTACTTGAGTATTGTCCTGTTCATTTGTAGTTGTGAACAGAAGTAGAGGAGCTTACTGCTCTGAATCCGGTCAGGTTGGTCGCAGTGAAAACTATTATCACTGGATGGGCATTGGCTTGGAGTCTTGACACTTGACCTGTCCTGTAGGAAATCTTTGGCTGTTCAGGCTGAATGGCATTGACTAACTTTGAGTAACTGTAAAAATAAAACAAATTTTAAGCTACTCCCTGCAAGGCTGGTGGTACGAGGCTTCAGGAGTGTACGTGAGATGAACTCGATGACCCTATCCACCACCACAGTTGGTGTTACTCTTTGAAGACAAGGACTGAATATTAGAAGGCAGAGTAGGTATGTGCCTTTATAGACTAACTAGATAAGATATATAGAGAAAGCATAAGCTTTCAT
Organism: Crocodylus siamensis; assembly: GCF_052110815.1. Taxonomy (NCBI): domain Eukaryota; kingdom Metazoa; phylum Chordata; order Crocodylia; family Crocodylidae; genus Crocodylus; species Crocodylus siamensis. The sequence goes on from NC_143399.1 coordinate 29,457,825, forward strand.
GAACCAAAGTATTTGATGAAGTGAACTACCTGCCTTCACCTACCTTCCCTTCTGACTCACTTCAGACTAACAGAGATAACTATCTGTCTGCTGAAGGACTGAATATGCCATAAAACCTCTATCTGAGCGCCTAGAAGCTGTCTCTTCAGGTGAACATAGAGCCAGAGTATGGAAACAGCCCTCCTCCTGTCCATGCTGTAGTAACTTTATGCAAAAAAAATGGAGATCTTCAGTCTCCAGAGCAGTCAGTTGTGTATTGTTCACAAGTACTGAATTCACAAACTTAAACTGAAGCCACCAGGCCTACGTCCACATGTAATTTCCTTTAATTTTTAATTGGTTTGGGTATTTTAAATGTGGAGACTCTTCCGAGTGTGTGCAGGATGCTGGTGTGCTCTTTATTGCTTGAGGACTAATTGTGAGTTTGGAGGTGGTTTGAACGAGCCCCAGTAGAAACTACACAAACTCCTGAGCTCCTCAAGCAGTGAGAAGAGGGCCCCAGAGAAGTCGATGTTCTTTGTTGTTGCTCTGCCATCCAGCAGGAAAAAACATTGCAGGCCCACCCTTTTTTAGGATTTGAATAACCCCCATCAGGATCATACAACAGCATTTACACATGCTATTAACTAATGAAACATGGCAATGGTCTGCAAGAGGAGTGGAAATGTCAGTTATGCCCTGCTCTTTGTCTGAGGGCAATGCAAATGTACATGGCCACAGCCTTTCATATCAAAAGTCCAATGGGCTGCATCCATTCCTCATGCCTTGTGATATTTGAGTGCTTTTACTTACAGCCATTTCACTTAGGCTTCACTTTCTATTCCAAGGACTGATCATGTGTGTTAAAATTACTTACTGAAAATGCACAGTAATTGCAGCTGTATGAAAGCACTGGTTGTCAGTTTCCAGCATTTGCATGAATTTGGAATTTTTGTTACAGTGCTGTATTTGCAGTTTGCTTGTAGGAAGGAATTTCACAAACTCCAGTAGTGGGAATTTTTTAAATGGTGAGATTTTGCTTCCTGGGAGAATACATACCAGGACACTATTGTCTCTCAAACATAGTATCTTAAAATGTGCCATATCAAACCTTCCATTTTTGAGTGGGTCATCTCCAAATCTTTCTTAATATTATTGTTAGTGTAGACCCCTCTGAGTCAGACTTCATCTCAGTATATGGGACAGAGACCAGGCTGATAGGTTGATTTGAAGCACATAGGAACAAGGGTCTTTTACCTATATTCCTATTGCTGGACCACTACACAGTATTTGAATTTAATGAACTCATCCCTTGTTCCATCTCAGTGATGTGGCAGAGTTAACAAGATCATGTTGAGATGGCTTCAGTTGTTGCTGTTAGATGGAAATGAGGGAGTCAACACAGACCCCAGCTTTCAGATACTTTATCTGCAGAGTCCCACAAAGATCTAGCCCAGGGGTCTGCAACTTTTTGGGGCAAAATTTCAAAAACACCTGCAACCTCCACTTGTAAGATGTTGGAGTGCCAGGGATGGATGGCAAGCAAGACATGAGGGGCCAGATCCTTGTTGCAGCTGCTCAGCCCTGGCTCTTTCCCCACCACCTGCCCCAAGGGACACATGCCAAGCAAAATGCTTTTGTGTACCAGGCTCTGGCACCCATGCCAGAGATTGCCTACTCTTGATCTGGCCTGTTAAATATCTACTTGAAGCTGCTAGGGAGACTGATCCTGCACTGACTAAAGTAGAAGGCAGGGTAGATGTGTACCCTATAGACTAACCAAGCAGATATATTTATAGAGCAAGACAGAGCAAGCATAAGCTTTTGTCAGCCATAAATATATGAAATCTAGTTCTCTATCATTCACCTTCATATCACGTACCAACAGCATTGTCTCCCTGCCATCCAAGAGTTTGGCTGAGATCAGCAGCTCAATCAATAGGAGTTAGTTGGTGATTCTGGTGAGGGGAGGGAATCACTGTTCAAAACCTACCGCCTCTCTAGTAGAAGCTCTATGGACAGCACCTGCCTTTAGATTGTTAAGGCAGTCTGCCACCTCCGTATTTACCTGGGCTCTGTGCTGCTTCTGGGCACCCAAACAGCTACCATGAAATCCTTCTGACATACCTGGAGACTGTCAAATTTGGGCCAAGTGACGGTGATTCATATATTTATGTCCCACTCCCTAACTTCACCACAGTATATAGGACTGGAACTGCCTGTAAGTTCATGTAGGTGTTTAAGAGCACATAAGCCCATCTATTCTACAGTGTGAGCTATTGAACTTGCCTCACCCCAGCATACTGTTCACTCACTGCACAAGCTTAGTCTTAAATAATGGGTCTAATTGGAAGTTTCAGGCTATATCTTCAGTGTCCTTCTGGGCTTACCCAGCTACCTCCTCCTGCATGACTACGATTTCCCAGGACACCCCTGTTTCACTAGGACCGTGAAACTGTGTTCAGGAAATGGAGTTTCCTCAGTAACTGGCCTCCAGCTGTGAGCTCACTCCTGGAAGAGATCAGAATGAACTTGGCACCTTTTGCATTAGATCTGTACCTGTTTGCTCACCTAGGCCTCCCTAAATTATACTTCCAAACACTCCCAATGCAATGAAGGAAAGAAAAAACTAAAGAGACATTCTTGTCTTTTAAATCTCTAAGGCACTTGGATATCATCCTGATGGGCACAGAATAAGATCCTAGTCAGGTAAGCAGGATTTGCAGTGGATGCAGAGAAATGCTGTCATTTCTATTGCTCTATAAATAGTGGAGCTATAAGCTATAACGATCATTTTATAAACATGTTTTTGCAGGGACAAAACTGCCTTGCAAAAATTTATGAGGCGGGGGTAGACAGGGGATGTCTTGTAGTTGGAGAATGAAACTAGCAATCAGGAGATCAGGTCTCACTCTGCCACTGACTTGCTGTTTGATCTTGGGCAAGTCATTGTGTAATCTCTCTGTGTGTTGATTTCTCTATCTATCTAGAGGGGAGTCAGAAGAGACATTCACTGATATGTGGAAAATACACTAAGTGCTCTGGTGGAAACCTGGGAAGAGTGTTATTACAAGAATAAACCTGTTTTGATTTCTCATGGACCAGCCAAAATCTGATTTTTCTGCTGTAAGAATTTTTGCCAGGCTGCTTAATAAGTGATCATGTTACTGCAGGTTTCTGTGTTTTGGTTGCATCTTGAAAATTTGTGTCTGTGCAGTTTTCATGGTCTCGTATCTTGGCACTTTATGTATGAAACTTGAGTTGTCAGCTTGAAGGAACATTTTTCTTTTCAGGTTTTTTTTTTAATGACCAGAAGAAGTTTTAACCTGTTAAAACATTTTTGAGTTGTCAACACCATACAGTATTAAAATCTCATTATTCCACTGCATACCTTAACACTGATGGTATTTACCTTCTGATAGCATTTATAATAAGAAACCAAATGCCACTGAAACGAATGGGGTACTTGTACTATTGATTCCAGTGTGACTTTGTATAAGAAAAATATGCAAAAATACTGCACAATGGTGTACTGCCTTCCTTTGGAGATACAGGGTAACAATATAATCTAATTCCTTTTTGCATATTAGAACAACATTGTTCTGCATGCAGTTCTTGGAGATCAGTTTTATTGTGTACAACATGGCCTTTATCCTCTTTTGTGAGCTACTAGCGAGGATGCTAGGACCTTTGCAAAGTTCTTTTTCTTTCAGTGTGACTTCCATGTATCTTCACTGCCAGATCTCACTGCAGAATGAGGGCCTGTTAGTTTTACTGAGTAGCCCTCTGCACAGATTGGGATGAAAGTTCTCACAAACTAGAACCACAGATAAGGTAAGAACTACACTGTGAGCATGGCATGTTCAGGGAGAGGCAGACCCAAACATGTGCAGTGCACCCACTCTCTCAGGCCTTTGTGGGACCTGAAAATGTGGCTGTATAGCTGTGTTCACTCTTGAAACCTGTCTCTGGTATATTTGAAAACATTAGTGTAACAAGGTCTAGGGCTGTGGGAATTCTTCTCAAGTGTGTTTTAGAAAATGGAAATGATATATGTCCCCCTACCACATCACAGTTTCCTTTGCTTGCTAATGGAAGAACCTACTCTCTCTCCCACCGGGCTGCTAGTCCTCTCGTATTTGGGCCCTCTTCTCTACAGTGTTCTCTGGTAATTCCTTTACACAGAAGCACATATATAAACAGTTTTTATTTTTGCTTGGATTATGGTAATGGCAATCAGGTACCAGGGCTTTGTTGTTCTAGGCTCTGTACAAACACTTAACAAAAGGATGACTGGTGCTTCAAACAGCTTATAAAGTCAATGTACAGAAGAGAACTAAAGGATGCAACAAACAGATGGTGGAAGCAAAAGTGACCTGCAGGAAACTATCCTTAAGCTTAATGCTGTATTTTCACTCAGGCTTTTTAATGAGCATGGCCTGGGAAGCCAGCTAAAGCACTCTTTTCAAATAAATTTCAAATCTACAGTAAATATTATCAGTCACTGCTGTTCAGATCTGCAGAGACACAGAATGTCATTTCCTCTCCCCTCTGTCTGTCCTGGATTTCATTTTCTGTTGATGAAGGAGGAGGTTGTTGATGTCCTGCTATCCAGGACCACTACTTGGATCGTGTGTACTAAGGCAATGTGTTCCTTCAGGGAGGGATGCGTTGATGTTTCTGTCAGGATTTTCTCCATTTCTTGTTTTTTGCTGCTTTTCCCTTGGCTTTTTTCCCTCTGGATCATCCCATTCTTTTCTCCGTTTCTCACCCTTCTCTCATTCAGTACCCTTTGCAACAGGTCCAGAAACACCTACCAAAAGTAATCCAGCAGTCTGAAACCACACTTGCTACAAGATCTGTCCCAAAGAGGAGACTTTTGTTTGCACTGCTTCATGAAGTTGAACATATGATGAAGGTCCTTGGTGTGCGTAGAATGACTGTTGTCCACATCCACATGGAAAAGACACTGAAGAGGGACAGCAGCTTACATGAGCTGTACTGGGAACAGATTAAGTCAATAGTTGTATGAAGCCTGAAATATTGATAAATAGGAGCCCCTATTTCACCCCAGTGGCTGCATCTACATGTGTGCTTAATTGCGGAGTAGACTAAATAGCTGCAGAGTAAAGTATCTACATGTGCAATGCTATTAGGCAACAGTAAACTAATTAAGACTTCCATAAGATAGTGCTACTGGGGACAGCGCTATATTACGGTGGGTTAATTAAGTGCAATTAAACACACTTATAGACACTGTGCCCGGGAGTAGTTTACTCTGGCTAAAACTGCTCCAGAATTTACTGCTTTGAATTAATTGCATGTGTAGATGCACCCAGTGATGCTGGGGCTACAGGAGACATTGCTAGCTCTTTTCAGTTTGGTGTCTGCATTGTCTGACTTTGAATCTATGTGCAGTAAAGCACTAGAAGCACTGACTCCATCAGGACTCACATATGTACCATTCTGCAGAGGCATAGTCCATAATTTTGGGTAAATATACAGAATAGGTACAAGGTTTCTAAAAAACCAAAAGCATTATTTTGTGGACAGTATTAATAATGGCCATACCATGGCAGCTTCTTTAATGGCATGCTTCATTTTTGCTTTGTATTTTGGTTTTGTATTTTGGTATCGGGCGGTACATTGCAGTGACCTAGAAGTAACTTTGGTATTTTTGGAGTGGACTAAACTACCGTTCCTTCCTTGAAAACAAAATCTTTTTTTGACCCTCCCCCCTTACCCCCTTCAACCACCTTCCTATTTCTTCCCCCTACAGTACCCCCTTACATTATATACAGTGCCAGACTCAGATTCAGGATTTTATCCGGGATAGATCCAAAGTTAACCAGACATGAAGGGAAAAGGATTATTGGGTTCCCAGAAATGCACATGGCCAGGTTCTCTCTTAGTCTGATCTGGCATAGTGGAAGCTAGCTACCTGTTTTCTGTTTCTAAGACTAATTTTCCAAAGGAAAATTATTTAAAGCAGAGAGTTTTACATTCTAGTTTCTCCAAATCAGAATGCACATGACTCTAAGCTTCATGTACCTAAAAAGCTGAGTCTGAGCTAATATGATGTTTGTGCCATTGATTTCACTGAAGCTTTTTTTGTAACAAAAACAGCCTGCACTGTATACAGCCTAAAACTGTGAAGCAAGACTAATTTATTTGTTGGCAAATTATGCAGTATATAAAAGCATTCTGTGAGTGACTTGGATTGCAATTTCACTCCTTAATATTTGCAATTGCAAAGTACCAATAACATAAACTGGACAGTATTGATTTCAAGGGAACTTTGAAGAGATATGAATAAAGTGCACCAAAAGGATGGGGAAAGATTACTGGAGTATAAGAATAATCTAGAGGTCAGTATGTCAAGTGCTAGTCAATCTGATTCTATAATTATAAGCAAGAAGAGAAAATAAACACAAAAAGGGCCTTAAAGGTTTTTATACTGTAAGTCACAAAAATGCAGATGTACAAACTTATGGTGGATTTTGTCCTGAGTATATCTATTGCTAGTTATTGAAGCTTTCATGACCCTTTGCTAAAAGGCTTTAAAATGGTAATGCAGGGGCTACAAAGTTTTTTTTTTCCCCACTGTCTTTTAAATTGCATATATTTTTAATGCCTATGAAAGATGACAGATGTAGCCCCAAATTCTGTTTCCCCTCACAAACAGATAGAGCAGTGGCAACAGTAAAACAGATTTTCTTGTAATGTGCTTTAACCCTGATCTGGAGGGGTAACTACTTAAGCATGATAGAAATAAGTTAAGTTTCCGTGCTAATTCAGTCTTCGGCATTCTTGCTAGCAATTTCATTTTACATAAATCACCATGGGGTGTTACTTGTAATTCTTACTTACCTGGCTGTTACCTAGTGTTAAAAGGCCCCATACATCTTCCTAGTGACCCTTTATGCCCATCTTATCTTCAGTTCACCCAGTGTTTATATTTCTGAAGATAAGTGTTTGCCCTCTTTCTTAGCCTTTATGAATGCTGAGCATAAAGGGCTTAAACAACTGATTCCAGTTTTCTAGTTCTGCAGACAACAAGAGAAAGCTAGGGTCAAGTTAGACATTACACTTAGACCATATTAAGTGTACTTAAAGCACAAATGTTCACATGTTAAAGCTTGCTAACTTGTGCTAAGTGCTCTCTGAACGTCTCGAAGTTATGCCACTTCAGGGGAGGGTTATCCCTGAGCCATGCTAGCTAGCTCATGTTAGGGTAACTTCAGACTGCTCTGTGGAGCTAAAACAAGCAGTTTTTAGTATTTCAGCCTCCCGGGATGCAATGCTTCCAGCCTCTTCCTCCTCCCCAAAGTAGAGCCCAAATGTCCTGGCTCTAGCCATGCCCCTGCTCACCAGCCTTTTAGTGACAAGTCAGAGCTGTGCAGCCAGTAAATGGTATTAAACCTTAATGTGCAACTGCTCATAGCATGTTTCAACTTTAACACCACTTAATAGTCCACAGATTTAGTATGGTCTAAGTGTAAAATGTAACTTAACTCTTAGTCTTGCATCCTGTGCAGTGACTCCTAAGAGTTGCTATCCACTGTGTGTTTCTATCTAGCTCATATGTATACTCTTTTCTAAGACTATCCTTGCATCATTGACAATAGATGTTAAATGCCCAAGGGCAGTCCCTAGTCATAGTAAAATGAGATGAGTAAAGAGAAGAATCCTTAGTATGCTCCTTTGAAACACTTTTTGTTGGTGAACACTTTTCCTTGACCTTTGTTCAGCCCTTGGAATGGAGCATCACTCCATACTCTGGGGCTGGGTTTTTTCTCTTCTACATGCACATATCCTTTGCTGGCATCTTCAGTTTTGTGTTCAGACTATGATCTTGGGTAGCCCACAAGTTTCAAGTGATTTTTATATGCTTTATCTTTACTTGTACTGTAGCACTCACATTTGTGCTGACAGTCACTATAGATGTCTTCTGATACCATAAATGAGTCCTCTATGTTTGCTCTTTCTCTGCCTGTCTAAATCAATTAAACTTATATCTTCATCTCAGGTTCCTTAAACTTATCTCTCTTTTCTCTGTCTGTTTCCTTTTGCCTTCATTATAGCTTGGAAACATCCTTGAATTGGTCTGATTGATGCCTCTTCCCACACCTTGTAAATATTCCTATTACAATATTTACATTCGGTACTTTTATGTCCCTTTGTAGCATTTTGCTATGAGAGCTGCCTTTGCTACAGATCTTGCAGTTGGGGACAATCTTCATACTTCTCTTCCTTCATTTAAAACCTTGGCTGAAAAAGAAATACAATCTGCCCATTGCCTCAAGCTGTAAATTTCTCTTTTTTTCCTACTACTATTTATTACTTAACTCTGCAATTGTTTGCAATTGTTTTATTTACAGTGATTGTAAAGCCTCATGGATACACTTCACTACAGCGTCTTTCATAAAACTGTAATATTTGCATTAACTTTAAATAGCTTTGGATGCTGAGCTTGCCAGTAGCCTATTAGTTTAAATTTTAACAAGACATTAAAAAATCTTAAAGCAGGTATTATGGACATGTAATGAAAAGGCTACAGCAATATCTTCCTTGCATATGCTATTGTGCTGAGTGGCAAGGATTGGCTGAAAAGTGATATTCAGGAAAAGCTGGACAGACTGGACATTTATGAGCAAAAAGGCTTTTCCTCCAACAAGCCTTATGGTTTCCTAAATATTAGAATGTGTAGTTTAACTCCATTCACCTGCTCAAGTTTTTGCTGAGTCTTGCCTACTTCCAGAGTATCCCAGCAGAGGTTGCTCCAGGTCCTTTATAAGCTACTGGGTTTTTAAATCAATTTAAGGCCTCTCTGCACTGCCAGAGTGCCAGAAATGTGCCTTAGTATGAATGAGTATCAAGCACTACAGCCTCAGCTGTTGCTGCTAGCTGTACTGCTTTCCATTAGTTGTAGTCGCCTCTGCCCCATGTCTGCAGTCATCACAGACTTTGTATTTGGTTTGTAAGTTCTGGAGCATATCATGTGCACCTACTATATGAATCCATAATTATATGTTGTTTGTATTACCACAGCCCTCAGGAGCACCACTTACAGACTAGAACGAGTTGGACAAAGTGCTGCACAACCCTCCTGGCTCAGGGCTGACCCTCTAAGTAATGTAAAGGGGTGGTGGGATGCTTTCTTCATTACTTTACAATGAAGGAAGCTTCTGCACTTTCCTCAGGCAAGCCAGCTCTCCTAAGAGGACAAAGATTGTAAATGAAAAAACTGCAGAACAACTTGTGGGAGGCATTCAGCTCTCAGGATGAGGGCGACTCTGGAAGTGTCTAGACAGAAAGAGTAGGGAGGGACCACTTTGCTTTGGGCCAATAAGTAAAAAACAGAACATGGAAGAGAGCTGAAAGTGAAAGAGAAGGAGGGGGAATGGACTGCTGTCATTTCATCCTCAGTCTTAATCACCCTCACATGCTCAGTGTTAATCACTCAAGTGCAGGCTATCTGAAGGCTTCCTATTAAAGGTATCCTCAGTTGCCCATTTGGGGCAGCATTGTAGCTATTCTGTGCTGCTGAGGCAATGCAAGAAAGTTGCAGAGTATGGCTTAATACTTCCTTATATGTTATCGGTATCAGTCACCCTGTCACAGTATTACAAAATGGCTGCTAGATTGTTTAGAGTCAGATCTTTCTGAGGTAAGGAAACATGAAAGGGAAGAAGCTGTCTCATACATATGTGTCTTAAAAACAGCATTTGCAATTATATGAAGTTGATCTGCAGCACTTATAGTCTAGACCCTGCTTTTCAGTGCTGTTTGTTTTCTCAAAAAGCCCCTCAAATGAACAAGAAAAAAAATACCGTTTGAATCGAATTCTCCTGTTTAGTCTTAGCGCAGATGAACTTGTCTTGAGAAAAGTTTGAAGAGAATCTTGTCAGAAGTTTTGGAGTTATTCAAATGTAACCATGGAGGTTTGGAATCAGATGCTTTTTTTGCACTTGTGTAAGTCAAAAATAGCTTTGCTTTAAAACTTCTAAATTACCGTGCCTGCCTTAACTTTTCAACTTGTCACCTATCTGACTGCACGGCTTATAAAAATTTAAAGCTAATAGTATAAAAAAACTCAAATAATGATACTGCAGATGTTCAAATGCATTTTGGGAAGAATAAATTATAAAAGCCACAGTAGATAGTTACTTAAGGAACTAAAACGTGTTTTTACTGGTTTGAAATAAGGTCAAGCTCTACCTGTTTTAAAAGCTTAAGCAGGTTTGAGTCAGGTTAATGCTTAGATTTGTAAATTACACCATCTGAAATGAACAAGGCTTGTTCTTTCTTTATGACAGCAATAGATCAGCCCCTCCATGACGCTCTAAAATAAATTCTACCTCATCTCTCACATGGTCCTGAACAACATAGCTACTAACCATCTCCCAAGTATTTATGGATTTATCTTCACAGCATCCCTTTGAGGTAAGATGATATTCTTTCCACTTTTTACTTGGGAAACTGAGCCACAGAGAAGTGATTAGCTTAAAGTCAAGGTTTTTTCTTCTCCCTTGTCTAACTTTTTTCATTTTCTTGAGTTTCATCCTCTCTGTCTTCTGTCCTTTTCTAAGATTTCCTCATCAGTTTTGACTCTAATCATCCCTCCCCGTTGGGCCCTTCGGTGGTTCCTCTTTTTTCATTACTCTCTTCTCCATTTGCTCTTCCCCATCAGTGGAGGATGAGAGAGATCAATGATGCAGAAGTCTTTTCTAGCACTAGTCTTTTACCTTAGTTTTCACCCTGAATGTATAGGAACAGGTCCAGGCATATTTCCCCTCATAATCCTTCTCCGTGTGGATTCATCTGTGGGATTACTCAAGGACTGAATACCTCTACTGAGGACTAGTTCTATGGGCCATGTCTACAAAGGATGCAAGTACTGCAATGCTATGCATTAGTGTGCCTAGCTCTTATGTGCTTTGCTGCCTAATGGAATCAATAGGTTCCTACACATGGGAAGACCTTCACATGGGAAAGCCTGTGCACCTAAGAATGGATCCTCAAAGCCAGTATCTCATGTAAGGAACCTATGTGAGCCTTTCTCGCAAAACCCATGGTGGTATTCTGCACCCTACTGGCTAAAGCACTAAGATGAAGGGATTTGGATACCTTCCCAGTTATTGCTGCAACCAGCAGATTGTATGGAGTTCAGGGGTGGAATTATCTTCATCCTTCTGGTTGAAGCTGTATTACTTTGCATTGAATAATTAAATATTCATTGGTTGAGGGAGTGAGTGCAAATCTCTAGTCCTGTGGTTAGGGCACTCGTAGGAGGGAAAGACATGGCTTCCAATTCTTGCTCCAGTGAATATTTAATATAACATGCTGAAATATTCACTGGAGCAGAGAATAGAATCCAGGTTTCCCCCTTCCAGTTGTGTCTTAATAACTTGGCTCTACAGTCATGCTCACTTGCTGCCTAATGAATGTTCGATTATCCAGTGCAAGGTAGAATGACTTCAGCAGGAGGGATCAAGAGAGCCCCACTCATAATACCTTTTAGCTTACATTGAGGTAAGGAGTTAGTTGCCATAGCTAATGCAGCAGAAGGTGGCCATCTTCTTGGGCAGTGGTTTTCCACCTTTTTTCATTTGCAGACCCTTTGGAAATTTTGAATGGAGATGCAGACCCCCTTGAATTGTAAGTGTGGATATTCACATACCTTTGATTGATCATAATGTTCTTTCATGGACCCCTTAAACAGCCCGCAGACCACAGGTTGAAAGCCACTGTTCTAGGGCAGCAGATGTCCCAGCATCATTGGAAAGCAGTAGTGGTAGGTAGTGAGGAAAGGCGTGGAGACTGGGGAGGAAGAAAGAGAGAAAGCAAGAAGAGTAGGCCCTTGTTCCCTTGATGGTGGGTCTTGGACCCTAGCTGAAATGAACACCTGACACTGCTGCCTTTGACTGGCCTCAGTCACTTTTCTTGATGGCAGTGACTGTGAAAGTGGAGAGAGAAGTCCATTGCAGAGAAATAGCAGTGGCTTGACAAAGCTTACTGGAAGCTGTTGCTAAAGCTGGAAATAATATGAAAACCAGAAACTTTAAAGAGTCCTTTAAGAGAAAGACAACTTAATTGAGAAGGATGCCAGGATGACTTCCAGAGTACAGCCACATGCAGTTGTTCCTCAGCATAAGCCAGACACATACATCAGTGTATAAGGAGACATGCCGCATTTTCTCTTGTAAAAATATTAGGGGTGTTATGTGTTTTAATTGCAAAACTGGATCTCTACTCTTCAGTTCTAAAGAAAAACACTAACCAGTGGAAGTGCTGTGGTAGAACGGGTTTGTGTGTGTCTGGTTGTTTCCCTTCTTCTCCTACGGATTCTTTAGCTTCCTTCCTTCTTTGCTTCTCTCATATTACAGAAAAAGGTAATTTTTCCTGGCCATTTACTAAAGCTCATTAAAGACTGAAGAGAACAAACAATGCTATTCCTCAGAGACTACCATTCAAAGTCACTCTACAATTCTCTGTTCTAATACTTGAGACAAATTAATTATTCCTTAGTGAAAACTGTATAATTCCTATTCTTCATTTTTTGGGGTGGAGGGTGGAATAGGAATAATAATAGGAAGTTTATATCTGAGTAGAAAGCTGTCTGTGCTGAAGGGAAATGAGAAAAAATGTGTGTTCTGAGAGGAGTAAAAGCAATTATTCTAATAATAATTCTAGGGATATTAATGTCTTTTTAAAGTAGATTGCTTTCAAATAAACACCAAAGTTGAAGCAATAGGAGAGACTGGTTTGTTTATTAATCATTCCAAAAGTGCATTCTTCTAAATGAACAAGTGTATGATCAGCTTCACTGGCACATATTAAATTTAGTTAAACAGCAACTTGTAAATGTCTAAAAACTTTTGTAACCAGAGACTAATTTGTTTAACGCGTTGAAAATGTTATGTGGATGTGAAGAACTACATATTAAACTTCAAAGGCAAATGCTCCAGAGATTACACCATCTTAAATACTGCACATTGGAAAGGCCTTTATACATAAAACATAAAGGATTTTTAATTCTCTTATACTCCAAATACTTGTCAGTCTTTGAACCACATCTCTTCATGCTCTCAACTGCGAACTGTCATCCAAGGTGTGATGTCCAAGTCAAGGCCTGGACCACAATTTGAAAGGGCCTAGCTTTTCCCTTTCATCTCCATTAATTAATCCTGTCTCAGTTCGCCCAGCATACATTGCTATTGACATCACCTTTTCCATATACTTTAAAGAGTCCCATGAGACATCTACTGCAGAACAAAAACTGGACAGAGAATACATTTGGAAACCATTTTATTTCTCAATTACCAACCAAAACGTATGGAAAAGATTTACACTCTATCTGATTTACACAATAATTATACTTTGAAAGCTCAGAAATAAATGGCTTGATCCTTGGAATCATTAGTTACTATACCAAATGTAATTGGTGTAAACTAATGAGTTTACTGGATGGCTGACCCTTAATTACTGATTAAAGTTAAAGTAAAACTCCTGCCAATCAGAGACCAGTTTACTTGTAGAAGTATGGTATACTATTAAAAAGCATTACATTTCCAAGTAAGCAACTTTATGATTAGTTGAAGCATGTAACACAAGCCTCTACTTAAGGCTATCAAATTTAGCTTTTTAATAATGCATTGAGAAACCATCACTCTCCTACCTCAACGTCCCTCAGACAAACAGTAAGAAACCACATCATTAATCATCTGGTATAATAGAAATAAAGCATTTGGGCCAGATCCAGCATAGGCTGTCCATAGCCTTTCCAGTCAGACAAGCTCTAAAAGGCTAAATATGCTAGCTTGAAAGCAGGATAACCAATTTAGGGGAAAATATGCCTTCTGTGGGAGAAATACATGGACTGAAAGGTACTTGCTAAGGCATGAACAGTGCTAGGCAACTCTGGGGATAAGGTGGGTAGGGCCTATCCTGGACACACAAAAAATCTAATACTTCTTTGAAGTAAGGGCAGCTTTAATAAAGGAGATAAAGAAACTGCATTAGCAGTCCCAAGCATTCAGAAATCATAAGTGAGGTCCCAAATATTTGTGAGACTATATTTTTAAAAATCCTGCCTTTATCAAAAAGAATAAATGTGGTATTCTCCTTATTTGTCTTTTGACTTTGCACCCTTCTGTTTAAACTTCTCAAGCCTTTCTCTGTAGCCATGAGGTCTAAAAGTGTTCATTAATTAAAAATAAAATAATAAATAAATTAAATGAAAAGCAGAGGTCCTCACATAACCACATAACTTTAGAATCTAGGGCTTTAAATAAAACAGCAAATATTGTACAACACGGGATAAAAATCACAACATCTGACAGCACTGAGGCACCAAACTCTTGTACCTAGACCTACTTTACCTATATTGTTCCTGTGAATCCCTAATGTCACGTAAGGTGATAGGCCCCAATGCAGTCATGGATATTGTCCTTAGGAAGGGACTAGCAGTGGGATGCCTAAATTGGCATTGAGCCGCCACTTAAATTTCCTTTGAATAGTAAGTGACTTCTACAGCTCGGCTACCCAAGTGGCCTTCACAGTGACTCTGCACCTCAGAGCTGCAGGTGTTCCTTTTGTCTGGATTGAAAGTTTCTTCCACTTTGTATATAACTTTGGTATTTGCTTTTGGATCTGGTTCATTAGGTGATCATTCTTCTTTGACAACCATTGACAGCGGTACTGTAAGATTTGGGCATAGCACTGTGATTTAAAAAAAAAATCACAGCAATTGAAGAGTTAATTAGTTCTTACATGGGTTAAGGTGGAATTTGTGCATTTGCTGCACTCCTCTTTGCTAGAAGCTCTGGGGTCAAGTAAAGGTGAAAGTTGTTTACAGCCTGGGAGCTCTTCCCTTAGAAGTGAAGTCAGAGCTGTCCTAAGAGCAGGTTCTTGGAGCAGCGCTTGCTGGTTTGATATCAAGCCTCGCTTTGATTTAAAGCTGAATGTGAATTAAGGCATTTGTTAAGGAGATCCTGGCAAGAGCTGTACAGTTCTTTAATACACAATTATTGTGCCATTTGACTACAATGTTTTAAAACAGTGTAGCAGAGTAGTCAGATCATTAAATGATTGTTAGATTATAGGTGCTTTTTAGCATTCAAAACATAGAGACACGTTGCATTTTAAGGTCTCAGTCATGCATTCAGTTCCACTGGCAAGAGCTTATATGTCCACATGGAGCCTTCTGCATGGGACTCCATGCTCCAGAGGAGGCAATAAAAGTTCATGTGTCCAAAGCACTTTGTCAGGTCTAGGCCTGTTAGCCTGAACTGTAAGCCATGTTGCAGTTGCCACAGGACATGGAGCCAGGGTTTCTAAACCCCGCAAAATCCTGTACTACAAAGAGGAAATAAGCACTAACTCAGCTGTGGACTTTCTGCTTTCCCAGAACCACAACTGTCCCAGGTGCAACACCGCCATTGACTGGTCTTTCCTCATTTGGGTAATACTCCCCTCCTCAAGCACAGCAAGGAGCAGAGTAGGAATGCCTGCTGGAAGGTGAAGAAGTGCTGACCTTGTCTGTAGGGGTCGGAGGGGAACGTGCCCTGCAGTGAAGGCTCCCTAATCCTCAGTCTCTGTAGAGCAGAAGGGGAGGGCTTCTGGAGTATCACAGGCAGGAGAGAGAGGAATGGGCAATCCAGGCACCAGCCCTGTTTTCTCCTCTTCCCTTGCATCTACCTAATAGACGAGCAGAAACATCAATCCTCATCTTCTTCATAGAAATACGATATATATAAAATACTTTAAATATTCTTCAGCAACAAGCATCCTTCTAATTGGACAAGCCAAAAAAATAAATCTGTTCCTTAAGCCAAGCAGAATAGTGCTATTCTGTGATGATAAGATGAGCAACTGTCACTTTACTGCACCAGCGTACATCAGGCAAAATGATTCCATCTTCATCGCTCATTTAATAAAATGGAAATAAAGCAATTGTAACAGAATGGTGTCACAGGATCCACGGCACCTGCTTTAAAAATAAATCTCTTGGATTTGTCTTCACTATTACTTTCAATAAATGTCCTAGCATTGCCACAGCATTTATCTAGCAGCAGGAAACCATTATCCTATGACAACATTCTATTCCATTAACATTAGCTCTTAATTGTAAGACTGTTTATAAGACAGAAAAAAGCGACTGAATTATAATAATATGAAAGAGTTATTGCCACGGCATGAAGTATTCAGTCAAGTTCTCACAAACAACTTAAGGAAAATAGGGAGTTCTATTTTAATATAAAATTAATGCAATATTCATACGCAAGAAAAATTCAGATACAAGAGGCGTATTAACCACATTTGGCAAAATAACAATTAAAGAGTTAACTTGACATAATTTGCTACTAACAAATCACTGCTGTGATACATAGTACATCTAAAGACTGAATAGAGAGCCTAGGAACTTGTGCAATTTTTCTGTAAGGCAATGTTGCGCTAAATAAAATAGAGAAATCATAATAATGAAAACATGTTTGTCTAATAGAATCCACCATAAAAAATGTGAAAAAGGAGAACGTTGCAAACTTAAGATATGATGAACATGGCTGCAGAATGAAAGGAGAACTGTCATTCTGATTGTTGGTCATTATTATTTCATGTCCAGTTAAGTGAACTTAGAGTGACAGTTGTGTCATAACTACTGGGATCTATGTAAATTTTACATCAAATATGATAGTGGCATTTCTGCCACAGACAAGCAGTCAAGCTGCTCTCCCTCTTGATTTTTGTAACCCTTTCTTTTCCCATGAGTGCTGCTGTCCCTTAAATTAAAAAGCAACTTTAAGTTTAACTGGAAAGCACATTGCATATGCTTTCATTTATATTCAGTACCAGACTTTGTCTAAACTCTTCAGAATAATGCTTAGTGTCAGTCAAAGTCTCCATCAGAAATGATCATCAGAAAGACGTTGAAAACATGAGAATATATTAGGTAGAACTGCTCCCTCCCACAAATATTAAAACGTACAAAAATCCATTTGAACTTTAGGGTTGGACACCACTTGAATCCCAGTTGAAAAAAAAAAAAAATCCTCCATATGTTTAATGTATTTTAAGCTGGTCATCAGTAGGTGTCCTGTATGTGGATAAGTGCGAAATAGTGAAAAATCGGTCACGGACCACTTCATAAATTATAGCGTCTTCCAGAAATTATCAAAACTTTACTAAGGTGTCATATGAATACTTCCCTAGCAACGAGTTATAGTAAATAATTCATCCCTTGGCTAGACTGATAACAGGCAGATATTCAAATAATATTCTAGGATTTACTAGAATTTCAAAGCTGCCCTAAATACTATCTATGTAGAAAGACAATAAAAAAGTAGCAAATGTGGTATGTATTCATTTGTGCTGTGCTAACGTCTTCTGAACATTTTAGCTTATTTGGAAGAAATGTTAATAAAAGCTAGAGTTAAATATTCATTTTTCCTCTGTTACAAATCATTTCCAAGACATTGTTCTTTAAATAACATCTCCCTGGGCCTGTTTTCTTAAATCAAACCAGATTTCACTGACAGACTACAGAAAACAAAACTTTGCTCCATGGCTAATGTAATTTAAAAAGACTACAGCAAAAAGATGGTCAGATTGTAATAGAGGATTTTAAATATTATCTGTAATTTTCTGTCTTATAGGTGGGGAAATTGACAAGTTTGCCTTCTCTGCTGGAATTTTTTTGAAGTTAGGCCTGATTGAAAAGAATTGGTAATGATTTATCAAAAATGATTTTATTGTAAAGTGTGATTTATGTTCAGAAGCTTAAATGATGGCATTAAAAACATGTACCTCTGCATTTAGTGAACATATTTCAGTCAATTGAGTTAGCCAATGTTGATATTTTTTTAAAATCCATATCTGTTTGTTCTTTTTTGTGCAGTAAATTTAAACTACTTCATAGACTACTGTTATTTTTCAAATCTTTAGACGGCCCTGAACTGTGCTGTCCTTCCCTCTGATATGACCATTTATTATAATGTGAAACTGCTGGAGAGTCAACATTTTCACCAGATTTTCATCAGAGTCTTTGTGAGGGAAAACAACAGAAAGGTAAGCTCAGAAGGCATATATATATATTTACAAAATATTTTAAAAATTCAATTGTGTTTTTTAAAGATAACATTTGAATTGTGGAAATATCTTTTAACTGCTTTTAAATTTATGAATATATTTATTAATTGCACTATTATAATTAGTGATCACAAAAACTATATAAAATACCTAAACTAACTTGTTTGTTTTATTAGATTCTTCAGCATGATCTGTTTGAAATTTTTGGTTGTAGGACTCTATTATATAGCAAACTTATTGTTAATAAATATGCGTATTCTGGTAACATCCAAAGGTTCACAGTTTTAAGTATAACACAGTAAAGTTTCAGACTTTGATTGTATTGACTTATGCCACAGATTCCACTCACAGGACTAGAGGATAATGACACTATATCAGTTTTTCAAATAAAAATACACTCAAGAAAATAGCTACCAATAATTTTAACCATGGCAGTATCGTTGTACATCTAGCTTTACTTCTTGCTAAGGGGAATTCATTACTTACGTATTATGCAATTTATATTGCTTTTACTAAGGTGTGGATCCTTTGATGATAAGGAAGAACCACATCCTTTATCTCCTTATCTATGTGAGAATTCCTTACTCATGGACTTCCACAGGGCACAACTGTAGGAAGCAGTGTTACTCATGTGACTAAGGATTTGAAGAACAAAGTATATGTATAGGTATCTTTCTAAAAATAAGTCAGAGCAGATAGAGTGGTCTAATGATTAGGAGGTTGCTGAAAGTCAGGAAACCTGGCTTTTCTTCCCAGCTTGTTACAGACTTCTTTTTTTGGATCTGTACTCCCTCCCACCAGTAGACAATAATGCCTTAATCCACTAATATTTATACATTCTTTGAGATCCTGGGACAGAAGAAAGTCGTATTATTTTGAAATAGGAAATGGCAGTTTTATTTCATTGCTGCCTCTACAAGGAGTTATGAGATCAAAGGGTTTCCTTTCAGAGTCTGATCCTTTACCTAAAAGGTGTAGATTGGGAGACAGAAGATAACAACAAGGGGAATTGCATCACAAAATGGCAGCATCAGCAGTTTAGGAACCTAGGGAAGAAGGGAAGAGACAGCTGCATGCCCAGAGGAGTCTCCAGGGGTTAGGGACAAAAATGGCAACCTTTCTTGGAAGGAAGAGGAAAACCTCAGTGGGTTGGTTCTGTTCTCCCTAGATGCTGTCTCATGGGTATTTGATGGAGTGAAATGACTTTGATGATAGACTTAACTGTTTTCAATCATTCAGCTAACAGCTTTCAACCTTATAAACCATTTTATAAGCTTCTCTCTCTCTCAAACCCTACAGTGTTACCAGCCATCAGCTTTTCCTTGTGTATTATGTTTTTATTTATTCAGCTGCAATTAACAGTCTCTTCTAGGAAGAAATATGCCAAGTGAATTGAAATCTTGTGGATTCAACCCACCTGAAGTTGATGGACACATTTATGCCTACTGTTGAAATCTACCAATTACACAGAACTATGTTAACTTACCATAGAAACATCTCGTCTAATAGCACAGATGATGTTGAACTAACTAATTACATTATGGCACACAGACAATGAAAAACATAACAAAGATGACAGCACAGCAACAACAGATGCTGCACAAAAGAAAAATTTAAAAAAAATAAGTCTGCAAAATGATCTCAGTTAAGATTTTTCTACTTCACACTAATCACAAAATTAGTGAAAATAATATTTTAGAAAAAGCAAAGATTAATATTATGCAGTAATGCATTTGAAAAATATATGGTAGTGAATATTTGGAAAGCTTTTTAAAAATCAAGAATGGTCTGGTACCCTGCTTCTTGGAAAGGGATCTCTCCTATTATATACCATTAGTAGTGAGCTCTAAAACTGGTAAACTCTTCTGTGCCAACGGCACAGCTTTTTTGTTAGGAAATCTCTCTCAGTTGGAAACTCCTGATATTTCCTGAATTCAAACCCTGATTTTGGTAATTTACAGACATCACAGAATTAGAGAATTAGGTAACAGATTTTTGTTTCATGTAGGGGTTGTTCTCTTGTTTGTACTGCTCTTTGCTAGTTGGAGAACATAGGTTAAAAGCAACTGTTAATATTTGTAGCATAACTTGTATATTTTAAATTACCACGGCATCTGACTGGCAAGCTTGTAAGTGCAGAGTCTGTATGTGGATATTTATTTCCATATGCATTTCATTTGGTATATGCACCCAAATGAAATACATATGCAAATAAATTTATGGAGATTATATTTAGGTGATTAATTGCAAAAACATGCACTAAAAATGCATCATTCTTTTACCCACATCTCTTGTTTTCTGCCCAGTAATGTTCCAATCCTGCAATGGGATCCCATTCAATTATATTCCATAGGACTGATTAATGCATAAGAAGAAAGAAATGACCTTTCCCCCTGCATTTAAATTGTACTTCTGTGACATTTAAAGGACATTGTACTAGCAAGTATACAATCAGAATATAAAAATGCATTGATGGCACCTAGAAATATGTATTGTCACCTCTAAATATTTTTCTACCTGACTTGCAGCCCGTTATCAACAGCACTTCTCTTCGGTCCATTGAGGGAAGGGTGCAAAAATACAGGACACCCACAGGTGGCGCTGTGGTTAAAGTACACCTGGATTGTGATTGCAGTGACAAGGTTTACTTTTTGCTCCTTCAAAGAGATAATGTACGCTTCATATTAATACAAACACACCATCGCTAAACAAATGCCCATAGTTAAAATGAACATATCCCTTCTAACTAGACGTTTACAGCTCTACAATATTTTATTGCTTTGAGCACAATGGAAACTGTGTACCACTCAAGCTCCTTTTTAGCCAAACACTCTGCAGCCACTAAACATTTTGCTGCCAAAAGCAACTAACTGCTCCACCTGTGTGATGGAGCCAGCTCTGTGTAGTGATGACTACGCTCATTTCATGGGAGTGCTGGGATAGTTTGGGGTAAGTGCGTCACCCAGGGTTAGACTGTGCCGCACTACAGAGTTAGATGCAACTCTGAGGAGCAGAAACCTGGTGGCATCTCACTGGATGGATTATTTACAGGAAAAATGCTGAATTAAGAGACTGATATGATCGTCTTCCCTAAAGAAATGAATCCTCCATCTATCTTCTGTTGTTCACCCGACTCTTTACCTGCACTGAACGCCGTGAAGCGATCTGGCACCTGCCCTGCGAGAGCGGACGAGACAGGAGACATCTTACTGGCCCTGCCTAATTGTTCAGGGCAATAGGCCTCAGAGTTGTGGCACTTTTAAAGCTTCTTTCATTACTGTTTTCCCCACTCGAGGGAGACTTTTTTTTCCTCTCTAGTTGTCTACATGGTGCTATGCTCCCCCCACTCGCACAATGCCTCTCACTGGCCCTCAGACAGTGCCCCTCTTCCCCGAGGTGCGGCAGCCCGGATCAAACGGCAGCTGCCGTGTTAACTGCCAGCCAAGTGCAGATTGTATCCCCCGCTTTAAACCTTTATAGAGTATTAATAATCCCGGATTATAGAGCCGCATTAGCGTTTAAGTACGGCTCCCCATTGATTTCAGTGGGGAGCACTTAAAAAAAGGCAGGGGCGGGACGTGGTCGCCTCGCGAGGCGCCGCTCGCAACTTTTCCTCCCCGGCGCGACGCGGCGCTGGCTCCGGCCCCGGGGGACGAGCCGTGACCTGGCAAATCCGCGCCTGGGGGGACCCGGGGCTGGAGGAGCAGCGGCAGCCTCCCCTGCTCCGCAGCTAGACGGCGCCTGCTTCCCACCTGACCCAGCCTCCTTCCCCGCTCCCTCGTCCCTTTGTCTTCCCCGGGATTGGCAGGTTTTATTATTCCGCCTGAACAAGCCGGGGGCGGATTGGGCGCGCGGCGCTGACGCGGAGCAGCGCTGGAGTCTAGTTGGGATTCGGCTCTGTCAGTAACACACGTGCGAGCGCCGCGCAGCGAGAGGGACGCGGCACAGGGGCCTCCTCGCGCGTCCTGCCCGCGCCGCCGCCGCCGCCCGGAGCCCCGGCCCTCCCGCTCCCCCGGCCTCGGGGCCGCCGCCGCCGCCCGGCTCGTGGCCGCAGGAGGCTCCGGAGCCGCCAGAGCCCCGCGAGAAGCGGGCGGAGAGGCCGGGGGCGGGGGGAAGCGATACGAAGTGAAGCCCCGTTGCCAAACTTGCCCGGCGATTGCGGCGGCGGTGGCGGCGGGAGGGGCTGAGCTCTGCAGCTCCCCGCTGGGGAAGCGGGCGCCGGAGGAAAGACTCAGCCCAGACCCCGGGTTTTGCAGCCAGGGCCGCCGCTCCGTGGGGCGGGGGCCGCCGACAGCCGGGCGGGAGCGAGCATTGTGTTGGCTTCTTCGCAAGAAAACCTCCCGCCGCCCCCCCTCGCCACAGCCTCCGATCCAGCGCGACGCTGCTGCTCGGCCTCTTGCACCATAGAGGGGAAGCAGGTAAGGCTCGGGCGATTCCCGGGGGGGCTGCGCGGCCCCAGCTCTCCTGCCCGCCCCCCGCGACCGTCCCGGTCTCGAGCGGACCCGATCGGCCGCCCTGCATTAGGCGGGTGCGCGGAAAAGTGCGGGGAGCCGGCGCGTTGTAGCGCTCCCGGCGTACAAAAGGCTGGCGCTGGCGGCGGCGCTGGGCTGCTTCTGCCTCCCTGCAGCCGCTCCAGGGCTTCGCCTGCTCGGATCGCGGCCGCCGGGGCCGGGGGAGGCGCGGGCGGGGGCCGACCCCCGCTTCCCCCGGAGTAAACACTATTTGGAAACAGTGGCAGAAAAGATCAAAGTGAGCGCCCTGTTTCCCCCCCCTGCCCCGCTCCCTTCCTGCCCCCCGCACGCTCTTTTGTTTCAATCAAGGGGAAATCCGGTGAATCACCTAATTAAAACCAAGACATGAATTAAGCATCCATTTTTGTGCTACAAATTGCCAGCTCTACGCTTGTCCCTCCCTTGGTCTCCATTAAAAAAACACCAGAGACGTTGTTAAAAGGGGAGTTATTTTGCCTCTAGCTGCCAGCTCTGCTTTCTGTTTCACTGCCTCCTATCCCAGGACCGAAATTGCTTGGCTGTGTAATTACTGAAGGGAGCCTATTTAACTTAAAAGCTTTTTTCCCCCCAACTCTAAATGAAACTTGATGAGGGCCCGTCCTTAGTTATCAGGGGAGTCGCTTTCTGGTCAGTCCTCTTGATTCATCTCTTTTAGATTTAATCAGCATTAAGGTATTGCTTGTCCTTAAGAGCTTTAGCTTAATGGGGTTACTGGATGGTTTTCCCAGTGTAACGTTTCCTTTTTTATACCTGTATCTTTACCGTTCAACAAAGCCTGGGCTAAGGCAGCAGGGAGGCGGCTCGTGTTTTCTTTCTTGTTGGAAAGAAACCCGAAGTGATTTGAAAACGTTGGGGAACGGTTTAAAGAGGGGAAGCAGGAAATGCAGCTTCATTAGGGGTCTGGCTGGAAACTGGAACAAAAGGCAGTTCCTTGAGCAAATGCATCAGAAATCAATTTACATAAAGGTATATGATGCGTTGGGAGAAATGCGAGGCTAATGGCTTTTAGAGTGGCTCTCTGTGCAAAGTCTCGGGGTTTTTGTTACAGCTTAATTGGTGCCGTTCTGCTTTATTGCGCGGTCAGTGGACAGACGTGCGGGGGTCGGGGCGTGCGCAAGTGTAACCCGGCCTCCTCCAGGACTCTCAACTTCGTGTTCCCCGCCCGGGCCAGGGCAGGGAAAAAGTTTGCCCTCTCCTTCCTGGCGGCACGAGCCCGAGCCCGCCCGATGCCCCGGGACGAGCACACCCGGCTTCCAAAGGACAAAGACGAAACGTGCCGCTGAACTGGCAGGCAGTAACTTGCTCTCCTCGCAGCGCGAGTGACTCGAGCCGCCCGCGGAGTTTCTCGGGGCCCGGCTCCAAGGCCCCGCTGGCTGGGGCCGCGGGCGGCTCCGGCCGGATTGCTCCGCCTGCGGGACGAGGCGCTTGGCCGCGGCGGGGCCTCGAGCCCGAGCGGGAAACTTTTTGCCCCCGAGGAACAAAGCGGGAGCGGCGGCGCCGCCGCCGGGCGGACTCGCGGGCGGAGCGGAGGAAGTGAGCGGCGCTGCGGTGCAGTCGGGCCCGGCGCGCTGCGGCGGGGCCTGGGGGTCCCGGGCCGGGGGCGGGGCGGGCTCCGCGGGCCTCGCGCTCGGAGTCTGGCAGCGGAGTTGTCCGCGCCCCGCACCGGCGCTGGGCCGGGACGCCGGGCCTGCAGTTGAACAGCTTTCTCTCCCCCCTCTGCCTCCCTCCCTCTGCCTCTCCTTGCGCAGGCCATGGTGAACCCCGGCAGCAGCTCGCAGCCTCCCCCGGTCACCGCGGGCTCCCTCTCGTGGAAAAGATGCGCAGGCTGCGGGGGGAAGATCGCGGACCGCTTCTTGCTCTACGCCATGGACAGCTACTGGCACAGCCGGTGCCTGAAGTGCTCCTGCTGCCAGGCGCAGCTGGGTGACATCGGCACGTCCTGCTACACCAAGAGCGGCATGATCCTGTGCAGAAACGACTACATCAGGTGAGGACAGGCGGCCCCGGGGCAGGGTCCCGGATCGCCCCCTTGGTGCCAGGGTGTGGCCTGGTGCCCCTCCCTGGACCAGGCCGGGCCAGAGTCCGTCCAGGCCCCTGTGACTTTGAAGTGGTGGGCAGCAGAAAACAAGCCCCAACTAAAAATAAACAGCGATCAGGGAGGCTGAATGCATTCTGCTTTGTTGCAGTGCTGGAGGAGAAGTGTGTGCCTCTGAGATGGTAAAAGAGGGTAGGCTTAACGAAGGCTGTGCTGGAGGTGCTAAATAATGAAATGCCTGCCTTTAGTATCTGATTAATTATGATATTTACATAAGCACCTTTAAACTCCTTTGAGTGGAAACAGAATGACTCATTCTCTGTTCCCCTTGTAAAGGAGCTGATTAACGGCGGTTGGAGGGCCAGCCATTCTACTTGTAGCCAAAAACCCTGGTCATGTTTGTCTTCACATTGTTAGGGGGAGGCTTTGAACCCGGCAGTGCTTCAGCTTCCAGTACACAGAGCTGGGAGACTCCGAGGAAGAAGAGAGACTGGTTTGGTTTGGTTTTGTTTTGTTTTTTGCTTAAGCAGTTCATTGAAATGCCTCAGATTAGATGCAAGACTAAGTAGGGTTTAGTTCCCCTATTGAGGTGTACAGTAAGCCAAGGCGGGAGTATCGCTTCCAAAGAGCTTCGGTCCCAATTAATAGAAGGGATTCAGGAGGTCAGATGCCTGTAGGATCTTTTCAGGTGAGCTCAGGCTCTTTCAACTCATTAATTTAAAAGGAGGCAGTTTGAAGGATTACACATTTAATTTGAGTAAATGGCTTGATAGGCTGATGCATGTGAATGCTTCAAGGAAGTATTCTATTTCAACATCCAGCAACTGAAAAAAACAAAAAACCAAACCAAACCCAGAAATCCTTATCTTGCTGGCTAGAAGGTATGCATAGTTGAGACGGGTTGTGTTTTTCTTTGAAAGGCTCTTGACTCTCTCTCATTTGCGGCAAGCATCAAGAGTTACCCTAGGTTTTTTTGGCGGATGGTTGCAAAGTTCTACTTTCTCCCTCCATAAATCACTTGTTTGTCCATCTTGCAAGTTGGTTTCTGTTGAAAAGCTTGTGTTGTACTGGAGATTGTGAAAGATCACTGCTGCCCTGAATTTGTAGAACACTTATCTTGGAGACATCATTAGTTTAAAATGATGGAGTAAAAGGACTTTTAGTTATTCTGATAATGCAACCTCTGTCCTGCTATGCGCAGGCATGTTCAATCAGCTAAATAGAAGAAATGCAGCTCCAGAGACATTGCAGGGGATTGCAACATTTAATTTCACTAAGTGATTTTAGGAGTAAATGTTAGAAAATCAGCAACATAGAGGCTTATAATGACGTTTCCTGGTCCCCATCCCAAGCCGACATAAGCGGCGTAGAATTCTAATTAAATAGAGCAGAACAGGGTTAAGGGGAAGAGGTTTATTTGAAGTGGAAAAATTTGACACTACTGTTCAGATGCACTGAATGGCGCAGATTCTGCGCTCGGCCAGGCCATCGAACAAACTTTCCTTTCTGATCACTGCTAATTAAAAGGAGAGGACAAGCCCACTGGATCCCCAAGGCAAGTTCAAGCAGGCTTATCCGGTGTTGTGTTGCCAAAAATTAATACTCATGTCTTTGCGTGTAGGCGATCATGAATAGGCTGTTTATCAGATGAGCGCTTTGAACTGGCCTTCTTGTGCCATCGCTGACTCCTCTCTGGATCCGGCTCATTTGACTTGCAAACAAACCCAGCCCACACCTCTGGAGCAGGCCCAGAGCCTGCCCCTCGCTGCCGGGACGGCCTGGTCTGGGGCCGGGTCCTGCTCCACCTGGCCCCGGCGTGGGCCTGCGCTCAGCCGCGGGCACGGCTGCATGGGCCCTGGGTGCCTGCCCGGAGGCGGCGGGAGGAGTCCCCTGCCGCAGGCCGGTCCCGCGGGGCCGATGCGGGGAGGCCGGGGGAAGGGGCTGGGGCCGCTGCAGCCCCCCCTTCCCCTTCGCCTTCCAGATGTGCGCGCTGTAGCCGGGGGGGGGGGGGCCTCCCAGCCCGGGGATGGCAGATAGGGAGAGCAGCCGCGTGGCAGCGGCTGCGCGCAATTAAAAGCTTTAATTAGTGTCTCCTCCATTTTCTCGGAGTTGCGATAGGGTTTATCTAATGAGATCTCGTCCCTGGCTTAGATCCGCTGCAGTGACGTGTCCGAAATGAATGAGCCGCGCCGCAAACAAAACATTTAATTAACAAAATTGGCCTCGGGGGGGGGAGGGGAGGGGGGGTTAGGCTCTTAAAGGGGCAGCGTCTGCAAGTCTCTTCCCCCGCCCCCAGGCCTGGGGCTCGGTGGGGGGGCGCTCCCCAGCCAGCCCCGCGGCGCAGGAGGCACCTGAGCGGGGCGCTCGCAGCCCCCCTGCACGAGCAGCCGGCGCTAATCGGTTCAGACAAGTTAACCGGGCCGTGTTATGAAAGGCGAGTTGGAGGAAAGCTGCCACCAGCCCCGCCGCGCTCCGACAAGCAGGGGCAGGCAGCGGCTCCCCGGGGCCGGGCCGGGGCCGGGGCGAGCGCTCCTCATTGCCATTCACGTGGCCGCCCGCAGCCGCAGTCTGCGCCGCGCGGTGGCGGCGGGGAGGGGAGGGGAGGGGCGGGCGGGCGGGAGCCGCCAGGCAACGAGTTCATTTCCCTGGTAATCAACAGCAAGCTGCTATATGCAGGGAATGCTGTCCCTTTAATTGAACAGGCTAGGTAATTAAATGGCACTTTTCCAATAGGACGTGCTAGGTAAATCTAATAGTTGGTTATTTAATATCACTTTGAAGTCTGCCCACTCAAGCACAATGACAGCACAGGAGCATGTGAACTATTAGCTGGGAAAAAAAAAAACCCAGGATCTCAAAAATTAATTAAATCGCATGCAATTTAGGGGGAACGTTTATCTTGATTTGTCATAACAGAATTAATTCAAGGCCTCCAATTCACTTGGGGGCAGATCTGTTACTCTGAATTAACCAAGCGTAATTTGGCTGATTTTTTTTTTTTCTTTTTTTTTTTTTTCCCCTCTTCCCCTTCTCTAATGCAGCACTTGCCATTATGCAGAGTCCCCTTTTTAAGTATCAATAGCTTCTGGTGCTTTTAAGGTGCTTGGTCTCTAGTTATGCTGAAGTACCTTTAATGGACTTGGCTTCAGGCATAATTTCTGCATTGCCTTTCTTTGTTACATTTAATATAGACGCTGCAGAATTTAGATTAAACAGAGGGAATCTACTGGAAAACTAATTGCTTCTGAATCTGCAGCTTTGGATGTGGATTTCTGACTCATGGCTTGGATATGTGTTTGTGGGCGCATATGTGTACTTTCCTGTGTAGAAACTATGGCGCTTTAGGTTGGTTTGTCTATACACTTTTGGAAACAACTGCTGCATTTTTAAATAGTTTCCTTGAGTAATGCTTTTATTAGCCATTGCATTTTGAGTAGGAATATGTGAAACTGGACTGAGAATGTTCCCTACAGCCTACATTCCTCTCTTGTCAAAGTTTTGACATCACGGCTTTTTTTGGGGAGGGGGGGAGGGGTGACTGGAGGGAGAGATGGGTATATTGGAGCTACCGAGTAGTTAATTAAGGTGGCTCAGTGAAATGCTGGAAAGTGTAGAACCTTCCTTATCCATATAAGGAACCTCTTGATGTTTGTGATTGATTGCATTGCCCAAATGTTGAAATATTAATGACCTCCCTGGACTAAGGACCCAAAGAGGAAACTGAAACCAATTCTGTCATCACAATTAAAGAGTCCCCTGGCTTTAATTAGCCTGACCTGGGGTATCTCTCCCCATTGCTGGAGTTAAAGAGAAAAGAGCCCATTAAAGTCCAGTCTGAGACCGATAGCTACTTAATTGAGCACCTAAAGCCTCGAGCCTTTTAAATCAAACACTGTCCTGGACAGTCCCCCTGGTTAGATAATTAGCTCTCCAGCCCTGCAGAAACCATGTAAAAACAACTTTCTTTTTTTTGTAAAGGATAGTTACAATGGTGGACTTCTTTATAGTTAAAAAGAAGTATACTTTTTTTTTAATGATATGAACCTCTTTCTTGAAAAC
>NC_143399.1:29488998-29506498 GCF_052110815.1 Crocodylus siamensis
TGTTGAAACTGCTGTGTCCACCTTATTTATAAATTTGCAAGGCAATAATTAGCAATAAGAATGTGTGTTACAAAACTTCCCACGGTGCATGGCTTTGTCCTCCTAATAATCAGTAAACCTATGAGTTATGTACCGTGGAGTCCCAACAGGTAGAGCTAATGCTATATTTGGAGACACTGGGAAATAAGAAGCTTCATACCTCATGCCTTTCTTGCAGTCTTGGAAGTATAATTATTAATCCTGAAGCATTTTATTTTATTTTATTTAAATCTGTGCTAGTTTCATTTGATGTGTTATTTTCTCTTTTCAGTGTTTTACGTGCTCTACCTGCCGGAATCGCCTGGTCCCAGGAGACCGGTTTCACTACATCAATGGCAGTTTATTTTGTGAACATGATAGACCTACAGCTCTCATCAATGGCCATTTGAATTCACTTCAGAGCAATCCACTACTGCCAGACCAGAAGGTGAATACTCAACAATTACTAATAAGCTTTATTAGAGCTAAATGAAGATCAATTTCTTTTCAACCTAGTAGTGGACAGTCTCTCCCTCCCCCTTTCCTAAGAGGCATTTTAAATAACTGAATTTAACTTAGTTACAGGGTATGG
This sequence comes from Crocodylus siamensis, assembly GCF_052110815.1. NCBI lineage: Eukaryota > Metazoa > Chordata > Crocodylia > Crocodylidae > Crocodylus > Crocodylus siamensis. The sequence continues at coordinate 29,489,609 of NC_143399.1, forward strand.
GGAATTTTAAATTTGAAACTTCTATTAAGTCAGTTTGGTTTATTCTTATTTGATTTTCTGGTTCTGTCTGTACCGCTTTTGAATTCTATATATTATAGAATGGGGCACAAACCCCATCATAAGCTCTCTTAACAGAAGTGTTTCATTTTCTAATATTCAATTAAGGACCACAAAAGAGCAGGTTACTGTGGGAGGAAAATTTAGATCTGTAATTTATCGTAATAAGTGTCGTAGAAAAAGAAATTCTTGAATGAATAGAAAGTAGGGCTCATACCATCTAAAACTAACATACTTCCTCTAATTTTAACATACTTCCTTTATTTGAGTAGTTTAGGAAGCATACTATAATAGCCCTACAAATGAAGATTTGGGGTTTTTATTTTTGTTTTTGTGTGTTTTGTATCTCATAATTCACTCAGTATTATAAACCAGGGTTCTGTTCTCTTACCATTTTGTAATGCTTATAGCTCCACTAGAGGTTGTGTAACTCTGTGCTCTATCCATAGCATGGTAGTTCTTAGACCATAGCCAAATAAATACATAGAGTCTACATATCATAGCAGCAAAGGGGAAAATTCTGATCAACAGTTGTCCTATACTCTAGAACTGGGTAGTTTTAGATCTGTTTTAATCTCCTTAATAAGTCCTATAGCTATGCAAGTGAGTGCATTTTGATAACTGCTGTGCCTAATTTGTAACAATTACTGTCAACCTTCAGTTAAGAGACTGTTCATTCCACACTGGTCCAGAAGAGAGTGAATGTATGACTCTTGCACATAATTTTATTCACATCATATTTCATACTGATTATGTATTGATGACATTGATTCATTTACTCTTTACAGCGCCACTTGCATGGATATTAAATCTTATTGACCACAGATGAATTTTAATTTCAGATTGGTGATAGATTTTTCCATCAGCTCTGATAGTATATTTGACTTTTTCATCATTAACCCAGGCAATCACACAGCACTGAGTTATTGCATTGAAACAAAAAGTGCACACTTCAGTTGGTAATTCTTTATAGATTTACAATAGGACCTTCATTAATGTCTGTAAGGATCACAAAAATAACATTTATCTGAAATAAGAATTTGGATAACTTAAAAATAATGTCCAGAAACATTAGGCAAAATAGATCTTATAACACACATAAAGAATTTTAAACATTCTTTCTTGATGGGCAAATCTCTACCAGAAGATGTGAACTGGTTTTTAATTTTGACTAATTTTGAGTTGCATCACTATATAACAATAACCACACTTTCACTGCACAGTTTTACTGAATAATTTTCACATATACTTTCAGTTGCTTAGTGACATCTATTGCATCAAAATATGAACACTTTTATTTACTTAATTTGTTAATCAAGGTTGCTGGAAAGAATTTGGTGTGTAAAAGTCCTGATCACTTGTTCTGTATAACTATTTAATATTGACAGAATGTAAAGTCTTTTCAAGCAAGTACAAATACATTTAAGGATTTATACTGTTGTGAATTTTAATGAAACAAATCTATAATACAGACTAGCTAGCAGTGAATCTGTTAAATGAATGCTTGTAGATATTCCATTTCAAAATATAGGTAAAACAATTCATTTTTATACATTGTAGTAAAAACTTTACCATTTTGAGAAGAGTAGTTTATCCACTTGTCTTTCATGAATGTAAAGCTTAATGTAACTTCAAATAGGTGTCTAAATTGTCATTTAGGTTTATCAGTGTCTTACTACACCTGAGCAAATCATAACAATGATTTAGTTACAGTAATGACAGTAGACATGGTGAGGAATTCAGAAAAGAGAAGTAAAACTGAAACAGGCTTGTGTGTCAAAATTGTAGCTATCCTACTAGGAGTTAAAAATAGAGGAACATTTAATAAGAGGGTCTCATTAGCTCAATCACTGGCCAATAGCCATGTTGCTACAGTTTATGATGACCCAGGCAAAGAGAGAATTAGGAAGAGACCACAATTATGATCCTTTTTATAGTATCTTTCTTGCAAACAGTACAAGCCTCTTATGCCAGCTTTCACATGGGGAACTGGGAAGGAGTGTTAACTTTGAAAACTGAAATATATTTCAGGAAATGAGCTGGTGGCTTGGAAACTAAAGAGGCAGATGTCAAAAAGAAGTAACGTCAGATACTGTCCATGATTGTGGGTGGCTTTCTTTTTTTTCTTTGTATATGTACACATCGGAAATAATTTCCAGAAAGCTCTATGTTTAGGGGTTACTAATTAAAAACATGCTTTCACTTGAACAGTATTAATAATTACAATGCCCTTTATTAAGCATTAAGGACCAATCAGTCTTTGGCTATTTCTTTTTTCTAAAAATCCTAGGCATTGGAGATTATGGCCCAGCTGTTCATATCTTGTTTTTATTAGGAGGTTGAGGAGACAGTTTCCATCTTCTATCCTTTTCTTTGTTGTACTTCATGTAGTCATGTCTGACAGCTATGGACTCGCCTAATTACTGAGTTAGTCAATATAGTTCCCAAATGAAAGGCTAGAGTTCAGGCTAGTTTGGCATGAGCCTAGTAAGGTGAGCAGGCTAACTTATTCAAAAGGTTGCTCATCATTGAAAAAAGCACATATATAGTGGTATTGACTCTTCCTGCCTTTTACCTTCTTTAAGTTGTGTCCATAGCTTTCTAGTTATAACTCTTCATCACTTGATCTTAGCCAATATATGTTGATAAAACAATTTCAAGTCTTTAAGGGCTGCTATTTGCAAGTTAAGTTTAAATCCTTAGAGTGTTGGGTCGTAAAGTCTTGGGGGCCATGTTTAAAGTAAGGTGTGTTGTCCTATGTATACAAGATTTAGAGGCTGTACCTGACATGCTATTTCTGGTGGCCTGTGTTTTCACTGGTCTTTGCTTGCTTATGGTTTTCCATCTCCAAAAATGTGCAAATTTTTCATGGGCAGTGTTCAGAGTACTTGCTTATCTTCAGATCCTATACTTTTAAATAAAGAATGAGTTAGATTATGTCCTGCTATTCTATCTTTTAGACCAGATTTAACTCCCCCCTCCCCCGCAACTTCTAGTTTACATATCACTCACCAATTCCCTTGTAGTTACATAATTGGTGTTGTCTGTGTCCATACCAGAGGATATTTGATGCTCATTTATTAAATATGCTTGCTGGCTGCTCCCTAATCTTTGTTCTGGACAGACAAATTACCTTTCTCACACTGAGCTTCAGCTCTGGGGAATTAAACCTCCAAGCCTCCGCCACTTTAATTAGCTTGAAAGTGGGGGGTTGCAGTTACTAATAGACCTCAGGCTTTTAGTAACTTAGCAAAAGGGTGAAGAGAGAACTTCCCGGGAAGCTCAAAATGTCATTTAAAAACCATACAAATCTAATAATATATTATTTCATTTTGGTAATTGCAAACAGATTGTATTTGAAGACTGTGGATGATCACTTCTACCTTATCCATGAAAGTTAGATTTTTATCGAGTTAGGCACTTTTAATTATCACAATTCATTAACACCAGTGTGAAAGCACATGGTTGACTTCATATATTAAAATGTTTATGTAACATTAGCTAACATAGCAGATGAGGAATTTTAAATGGAGAGCAAAATCCTAAAAATATCTATATTTAGTCCTTGTGCTATGCAGTATATTAACCAAAGCTGCCTTGGGAGGATATTGGCTGTACTTCTTATTTGCTTTACTCACTATTTCTTCCAATTATAAGATCATATTACTAGCTGCTTCAAAGGCATGGCATAACATTTCATCCCTTTCAAAAGGGGCCCAGAAAACCACCTTATTCACAGCAGGACTTCTAGAAACTGTCTAAAAGTGTGCTTATAGTCACTGTTGTCTTCTAGTTTAAAAATTGCAGAAAATATTTGCTATTGGCTCTTCAGAGTTTGAACATTAGCACTATGATGAATAGCGTAGGAAGTCTTAATCAAGTCACAGTTGGCAAGTAATCTAATAAAAAAGAGATTAGTGAATAAGACAGTGGCGAAAGCAGTCATGTTGGTGTTTCATATCTCAAATTTAGTGTTTTTAGCTAAGATGCCCATTTTTATTTCTTACAGGTCTGCTAAAAGGTCAGAGTAATGCAGAATGTGTGCCTTCATCTCAAATTTTGTTCATCACAGATGGATCCCATGTCTCCAGTAGACAAGTCACCTTTGTAGCTAGCATCAATGCCAGCTCCATGCCATTGCACCTTCTTTATTCTTGATTGCCCTTTCCACATTTATTGGTGTATTAAAATGACTGAATATGAACATTAAGGACTCCATGAACCTGGGCTAATAGGAGACCGTAGAGAAAATGAAAAAAAGATCCACCAGAGGACATCTTTGGAGGAGGGTGGGTGGGAAAAATGACTAATGAAGCTAATTAAAAGAAGCATTGAAAACTGCTTCCTACCCTCATTAACAATTATCAGGGCACTGGCCGGAGTTTGTACCCTGTGTTTTACCTTAACAACATTCTATTTGCTCTTTGTATATTTAAGTGTTGTAAGGAAATGTGTTTCAATCAAACTGAACATGAGATAAAGGAAAGATGTGGCTTTTGTGATACTCTATCACAAACACTTTTATTGTATCTCTGTAAAATACAATGTATGTATGCATGTAAGTGTTTTTGTCCTAATGTTGCTACTTCCCATGGCAAAAAAAAAAAAGCAAAAAAGGAGGAAAAAAAAGGCTCATAGCAGCTACTGTGTAGAAACTTTCACCTACTTCTAATTTGCTGAATGAAGAAAAATCTTTTATTTGTGATATTTTCAGAGACATTTGCTCTAGTATGGTGTATTTAAATAATAAAAACTTAAAACGAAAACATTGAATTGAGTTTGGGTTTTAAAAGCTTTTGCTTTTTTACATAACGTTCTAAATCTTACTCTGAAACTCCACCTAATGTAACTGTTGTTTTAATTGTAAATAAACTATACAACTAGCTTTCTTTTTAGCTTTATACCAATAAGGAATCTGTCAAACTACTTAACCATGTCACTTTTGGCAGAAGTACAGAGTAATTCTTCAAAACGGCTATTTCTTTTAGGTTCAAAATATTAATTCTGAAAACAGCAAGTATATCACTGTAGTTCAGCCATGTTGTAATGAACCTTTGTTTTAAAAGTAACCATGGACTCCCTTCACGTAGTCTCTTCACAAGGAAAGACTATATACTTAAGTAAAATCAGGGGAAACGCAGCAAAGGGATTTGTGCTCTGTTAAACACTTTTGAAGTGGGTATTTTATAAGGAGATGCAGTCATTCATTCTGAATCTTAAGTGTTTGTAACAAATCAGGTTAGCTATAATAAGAAACTAAGTGTCTCTTCACCACTGGTGATCATAAGAGTAGAAGAAAACACCTTTTTCCTGGCTATTTTCTAGGCATCAATGCCATCCTGCGTGACTCTTTTTTTCTCTCTCTAATTTTGAAAAAAGAGAGGATACCCAAGACAAAATCTCTTTTTTATATTTGTCCCTCCCTCCTCCCAGTGCTGATTGGCTAATTGGAATAGAGCATCAGAAAACAATTTCTGTTAGGTTGTGAAAAGACAATGAAAATGAACCCATCATGCCCTAAACCAGAGCACTTACAACACATAGGTTTAGACCATGCCTTTGAAGAACAAATTAAACATTTCCAGACACCATAGTTTTTATCATAGACTAATAAATATGATGTATATTATTTATATTTGCCATTTTTATTTTATTATATCTGTTTTAAGGAAGTTATTTACCTTACCTGGTTACAAAGCAAGCCCTGATGAATTGTTTTTAGCGATGCTGGGTGATATCAACAGAAGTCAGCTTTTTGCGTATCTAAACAACCAGCAGCCAAATTCTCTTCCTATCTTTACTTCTTGACCTCTGGTATGTCTGAGGTCTGTTGGTTTTTGTTTTTTTTTTTCTCCTGCTTTTAACACTTCAGTGCTTGGAAAAATAAGATATTTCTTTGGGAGAAGAGAAGCTGGTTTACCATGTACTATTAGACTCAAAAGGCAAAGAAATGATTGTCTAAAGTGCTTGGTAATAAAAATCTTTCCTTTTTAAAGATGACTGGGATACTACCATTTTTTACAATCATAATTACGATTTTAAAAATGCTCTTAATGCTGGATTAAATAGCTTAAGTCTTTAGGTAGTACTGCAAATTGTGCTGCTTGAATTTCTTTGAAAAACTGCTGCAAGAATTCAAGTATTAGTGAGATTGTAGAATTTTTTTTTTTTTAATTCTTTGATATAAGCAGTCATGGTACAGCATTTAAATCTAACATGTACAGCTTTTCAGTGGTCCAGTATAACCTAGAAGTGCTAAGAAGATGGTTAATAACTTTTAGTAAGTTATATAGTATGGCATTTAGTGATGTAGAGGTTGAAGTTCATTAAAAGCTTTAAACAAACTATTATATGACTAGTTTGTAAAGCACAGCTACCTATTTAATAGCAAGCTTTAAAAGCATTTCTTAAGTTGCAGACCTATAAGATTACAAATGTCACTCATGTTAGCATAATCCACATGCAAGTGATGAAGCCTTTGCTTTGATGTGCTAAATTGGAGGAAGACTAATGGAGCTATGAATATACAATAGAACATATTTAAGTCATACTCTTGCTTTAGGTAAAACACTTTCTTGAAACCAGAGGCATTTCAGGCAACAAAACAGGTGTGGATAGTAGGCTCCTGGAAGCACTTAGATTTGTCCTTATATGAGAAATGACTTGTGTGTTGTGTGGGTTTCTTTCTTCTTTTTTAGTTATTCTTTCAGGATAAGGAAAAACATGCGCATGTTCATCTTCTATAACATGGATATGCTATACTGATACTGTGAAACGCATGTTCCATGTTTAGCATTTTTTAAAAGTCGTACAAATATGTCATCTAGTAAGAGCTGCTGCACTTCCAGAAATGAATGCAGTTACAAAAAAAAAAAAGAAAGGGAAATGCTACTAATCTGAAATCATCCTAGAGAACTCAGATAATATGTTCTGTTTATCTTGCATATAAATGTCTCAATCATATAAATTGTCACTCTTATTAATGAAACAATTTTGTAAAAAGATTGCCCTCTAAATGGGTTTAATGTTTTTACCTATCCAGCTGTCTAGTTATAAGATTTACTCATCCCGGCAGGCACTGGGACATTAAGCCTTTCCAAACCAAATTCTGTTTGCCACAAGATACTGTCTTTCCAGTTCTTCATGATTTATCTTTAAATATTTTAACAGGTTATATTTTAACAGGTTATGCAGTATCTTATGAAATATAAAATGAAAAGTTGCAAATGAAGCCTACAAAATTAAGTAACATCTTTAGAATATTAAATGCAGTGAGATGGTCTCCCATTTGACCTATTGGTTAATGCTGATAAAATTTGCATCAACTGTTTTTAGGCTAAATACAAAAAAATAAATTGTAATCTAAAACAATATAATATGAGTGTATATCCCTTACATTTATGGTTTTTAAAAAAGGATAATTTTAGTTTCAGATTAGATTATACTCTCCACTGTCCAAGAGTTGTATATCAGAGCCTGGCAAAGGGATGTATTTCTGTATTAGAAAGAGCTCTATTAAAATAAAATATAAGATTTGAGATTGGGGCATCCATTGGTGTGTGCTCTCTCACTATCTCTTCCTCCGCCTCCCCTCCCCCTCTTCCACCTTTTATGTACTTAACTGTGAAATTATCTGTAAGTGGTTGTGCTCTTGGGCAGGTTTCCCTACCTGAGACTACAGGACATGAAGTACCAGATAGCCACTGTTACTACTGATAGTTATTTTAGTTCCAGGTGCGTATCTATTGTCAGTCCAGCTAAGCCACAGAAAAGCTTTCTGCAATTAAATAGCAATTTGTTTCCATGAAACTGCAATTAAGGTATTACCAATCAGCCATTTTAGATTGGCAATGCTTTGAATGCATGTTAAACAGTGAGCTGCTCTCATTTTATCCCTGTAGAGTCTGAGCTATGAATAACAGTGAAGTGTAACATGCTCACTTATGTCCCTTGTCAAGTTGAAAGTATGAGTCCTCAATGAAGCACTCTTATCTCATTGTGAACATGCTGAGAGCAGTGACAAGTCAGGGCTGATCTTTGTAAGTTGAACTTGCAACTAAGAGTACCTAAAGTTATTACTGCTTTCTGTTCTTGTGTAAGCAGGGATGTGTGCATTTCCTACAGGAGATGTTTTCAACTTCAGATTGCTTCTGTTGAGAATGGAGTGCAAGTTGGGGGGCCTCAAGCCAATAATGTACTTCAGGTCCTGACTTGTTAGAGCTGTGTAAACAGGGCTACTGTATCTCCTTAATCGCAACTAATAAAAGGCTAGAACAAAACACAAGCAATTGTGTTTTTAAGTTGTTTTTAATAAAACCAGAAGTTTATCCACTATGGCCATTTACTGATGCACTCTTGTGATGGGTAATACTACCCAAAGCTCCCAAAAAATCATCCTGCCTGTGCACACTCTCTGTGTGCTCCTATTAAACTGTTACATTTCCAGAGAAATGTAGCTAGCCATGTTAATCTGAAGTTCAACAGAAGGCAGGACAGAATAGCACCTTAAACACCAATTTAAAGAGAAATGTGCTTTTGCATGCAATGGCTTAATAAGCTTATATCTGATGAAGTAAGCTACTGCTTATGAAAGTGTATGCTTCTCCAAGTTAGTTTATTTGGCATCACTGTCCATTGTTTCCAGAAAACTGCACAAATCCATCCCTTCCCAAGAACCCGCTGGCAAATGTGGTGAGTTCTGTGACCTGTCTTGGATTGATGCCTTGTTGACTTCAAAAGAAAAATGTGAAGTATGGTATAAATTTAAATACTGTTTTTAAGCCTCCAACAGAGTTAGTGGTATTGCCATCACTTAATTGTTGCTACTTTTTAGTAAAATTTGGAACGCTAGTTTTGGGCCCTGAGATTTGCAGGCTGGGGCTCCATACAGTATGGTTCTGTTGCCAGTAGGAATGATGTTGCAACCACTGTGCTTGTAAGATAAGAGCCATTTTATTCTGAGCTGTATTTTTGGCTGCCTCAAAAATGTTCATTGGAGGTTGAACTGTTTTAAGCTCTGATCCTATACTGCGATCCATGTGAGTAGGTGGTTGTACCTGTAGGTTGTGAGTCTAAGCACGAGAATTGCATCCTGTGGGGACAAAACAACCTCATGTTTAGTATTTTACCTGTAAATATTTTAGTAGAAGAGTTTTTAAGCATCAGTTTTATTGAGTCCTTAGAAAAGTCTCTGAGCTACGTACAGTGATACAGTGCAGTGGATGCAGCAATGGCCTGGAAATCAAGAAACAGTGGCTCTATCCTTTGTTTTACTGTTGCTCTACTGTGTGATGTTGGCCATATTCTCTCTCCTCTCTGTGTCTCCTTCTAATCGTTTACTTGTCTTTTAAGTGTTTATACTGTGCCTGGCTCAGCAGAGCCCTGATCTCTCTTGGGGCCTACAGATGCTATGGAAGTACAAAATAATAATTTGAAGCTATTTAGTGAAATGAAGAGTTGCATATAACGTGCCCCATTGCTCTTTACTTATTACTGAGACCACATTAAGGGCCCAAGCTTCCAGTAACTTAGGGTGCGGGCAGCGGAGTCCCCCAGGGCTCGGTCCTTGGGCCGGTGCTGTTCAACATCTTCATTAGCAACCTGGACGAGGGTGTGGAGAGCACCCTGTTCAAGTTTGCTGATGACACCAAGCTGTGGGGTAAAGTGAGTACACCAGCAGGCAGGGACCGCATCCAGGCAGACCTGGATAGGTTGGAGAAGTGGGCAGATCTGAACAGGATGCGGTTCAACAAGGACAAGTGCAGGGTGCTGCACCTGGGGAGAGGGAACCAGCATTATGGTTATAGGTTAGGGGCTGACCCTCTCAGCAGCACAGAGGCAGAGAGGAATCTCAGAGTCAGGATTGACTCCAGGATGAATATGAGTCGCCCATGCGACGAAGCAATAGGCAGAGCCGACCGCACCCTGTCATGCATCAACAGGGGCATCACTAACAGGTCCAGAGAGGTCTTGCTGCCCCTCTGTGTGGCGCTGGTCAGGCCACAGCTGGAGTCCTGTGTCCGGTTCTGGGCGCCGCACTTCAAGAGGGATGTGGAGACCCTGGAGAGGGTCCAGAGGAGGCCACTCGTATGGTCGGGGGCCTCCGTGGCCAGCCCTGTGAGGAGAGGCTGAGGGACCTGAATCTCTTCAGTCTCCGCAAGAGGAGACTGAGGGTGTTTTGTGGCTGCCTACAACCTTATTGGGGCCACCAGCAGGGACTTGGGGGAAGTCTGTTCACCAGGGCCCCCCTTGGAGTCACCAGGAACAATGGCCACAAGCTGAGGGGGGTAGGTTTAGGTTAGATATTAGGAAGAACTACTTCACTGTAAGGGTGGCCAGAGCCTGGAACAGGCTCCCCAGAGAGGTGGTGCTCTCACCTTCCCTGGAAATCTTCAAGAGGAGACTGGGTAGGCACCTGGCTGGGGTCTTATGACCCCTGTCACCCCCAGTGCTCCTTCCTGCCCATGGCGGGGGGTCGGACTCGATGATCTGTCTAGGTCCCTTCCCACTCAGTGATTCTGTGATTCTATGATTTCAGCACAAGTTGTCTTGTTAACTTTACTGGGCTGACTCATGAGTAAAATTGCTCAGGTGCTTAAATTTCTGTTAGAATTAGTCCTAAGTGCCAGACAGTTCAAAATAGCTCAGCACCCACAATTGTGAGGGATAGGTTTTCAAAGTTGCTCTGCTCTGTGCGCTGATGGCAACAGCTGCAATCTAAGTGCTTTTGAACATGTGACTCAGCTCTTCTGCAACCCACCATTCTGGCCACTCTTATTTTCAAGTATTTACTACCTTCTCTCAAAATCAAGTTGTTTCACACATGACGAATGCTTGGCTTTACTGAAACATATGTCCTTGGTGAGCTTGAAAATCACCAAGGGAGGCTACTCATCCTAATAAAAGTTACTTGTGTATAGGAAGGTAGGATTACACCATACATGTACAGAGGTTGTAATGCCAGACTGCAGCAGAGTAAATAGTGAAAGCTCAATCCTATTTGGTGCTGTGCAGGCTCTCTGCTCCAATGAGACATAAGTATGCTCTGCAGCCCAAAGCAGGCTGTGTGTAGGATTTGGTTGTAAGCACACAGATCAGATTTCTCAGCACCAGAGGTACTAATGATTGTTTCTAAGGTTGTTAAAACACATAGTTAATTACATTTTGAAATATCCATATAGTTCTTCCTCTTAGGTGATCTGACAAGCAAATTTCTTACTAACAACTGTAGTTCACCTTAACCTCTCAGAATAACCATCAGTTTAATTGAATTTACACCGGATATTTTGTGGAGTTACGTTGAGACAGCAGATTTTATACTCATTCTTGAAAGGCAAGAGATTGCCCTAAGTTTGTGGGAAACTTTGATTACTTAAGGAAAAATAAATGAATGTGGCAAATACTAACTTTACACCTGACTTCAATTTCTTTGAGAAACACTGGGTGTGTCCACTAAGAAAAAAAATCCAAGCCTACCAGCCAGCAACTAATAGTAAATGGAGTGTTACTTACAATGTCTTAATGTACTGTAAAATCCTCAGATGTTAATTGAAAACAAAGGACAAGTTAAGGAATTTTTAGGAATATTTCTTCAAAAAATATGTTTCCATAACCTAATCCAAATACCCCAAAAAGGACTGATATACCCTGAAGTAGCCCAACATAATCTAATGTCTATCATACTTGTATAATGAACTGGCCAGTTAGGTAATTATATAGGCAATATTAGTACTTTTCATACAAAATACTGGAAGACTTCAAGTTCTTACAATAAAGAATATCCTTGAGTTACTGAAGTTAATATATCACATTGGATTGTGACCCTACAGCAATCATTCTGACAGTGTAGCTGGTATATTTGTGCTTATGCCATATTTTAAAATTATTATTCTTGCTTCATCAGTTAGTCTTTTTAGATGGCTTGAAAAAAAAACCCATATTGCAAATGAGCTACTATTCTTATTTGTTGTTTTAAGAAGGGTAAGCACTGAAGTATTCAAATGGAACAGATTATACCTTTAATTACATCCAAACAGGATGCTGAGCTGATTTTTCTATTTTCTATTTAATTGCTATAGTTCAAAAATATATTGAAAATTTGTAGATGAATTATCTAAGCATAACCTTATGGCTGCTGTGTTTACTAAAGATACCAGCAAACAAACAAACCTCAAAATGAATTTTTAAGGGAAAATTTCCACTCCCTTTTTAGAAAGCATCTGAAAAAATCCCATCTTTTTCAATCACAGCCTTTGTGCAAAGGTTAAGTCTTTTTTTATAAGAGCCTCTGTGGACCCTTAGCAACTATCGTATTACATTATTATATGATTATGCATCTCCCAGCCTGTTAGGCCCCAATCCTGATTGTGGCCTCTATGATCTACCATATGGGAGGCAAAGAGGGGTTAGTTCCAAAACACTGATAATCAATGTGTATGTTGTACTATTACAGCCCAACAAATCTTTATGTAGAGAATGAGAATAATGAAAGAAAACACAATTCCATCATTTCTTAAACTAAATATATTTCAATTTTGTTTGCTTGTGCATTCATATACATCACTCACTGTATATATTTAGAATTTGCAATATGACATTACAGCCAGCGATAAATCCTGCACACTTACTATACATGTGTTATTTGCTGCAACATTAAGCTCAGTAAGAATTTTATATGTAACTTGTACCAAAACTACATCTATTGTACAATTGATGTGCAGTTGTAAACAAGAGCATAACTTCCCTATTCAGCACAGAGAAGGTGGCAGCTTGTATGGCAATGCTTTTGTAAACAACTGCAGACTTTCACAAGAATAAGCCAGTTAATTACATTTTTAATGATGTTTTTCAAAAGGCTTCTTTAAAAAAAATCCATGGCCTGCACTGTATGAAGAAATGCCAAAGAGGAAAAATGGTACGTGTTACATGTTGTTTTTTTTCCCTTAAATTGTCCACATACAGTGGTTTTTATAGCCATGCCATAGATTCAGAAGAAGATGAAACAGGCTCAACCCACTTAATGGTTTTTATGGATTATTTTATTTTATTACTTTCAATAGGGTTAAGTCTGTGCTACCCATTCAGAGTGCTGATATGGTGCATAGCAAAGCTCAAGATAGGCCCTTAAATACTCAAAGCTTATGCAAGGCCATGACATGAGTAGGTTTTAGACATTAGCTGTGTTGGCAGTTCTGAGGCACTGATGTGATGCAGCCTTGCCGACACTTCACAGGTAATGTGGGGAGATCCAGTGTGAAATTGAAATAGCAGGAGTAAAAGCAGTACACAACTTTTATAGATGACGTTCCAGAGGGAGATGCATTGGGCTAGATGTATTAATCCCATAATAATTTGACATATAATCAGAGCATTGCTGCAGAGATGGGGAGGAAGGAAGGGAGGTAGAGGTGTCAGGTTTGAGTTTACAGGCGTTCCCAATTCATTAAGAAATGAATCAATTAGGCAAAGAAATGGGTATGATTTCCGAAGGGCCGGGAATTTGAAATGGGTTTGGGACATTCTGGAACTTATAGATGGTGCTTTTTAGTCATAAAGAGGTTGCTGTAATTCAGCAGCCATCTATTTCAGTAGATGATTGTGTTTCATCCTGTTAGAACTAGTAAAAAGTATTATAATATGGTGAGAGAATGAGAGAGAGAGACAGAGAGAGAGGAAAAAAAATCTGCCAGGATTTTGGTAACTTAAGAGCTAGGTAGAGTCATTGCAGTGAGCCATGTAGATAGGTATATGTTCAACAAAAGTTTTATTTTATGTTTTCTAGAGTGATGATTTTACTAGCGCACACATGGGTTGAACAGCCTATGGGACCCCTTTTTTGCAGACAGTTGCCATGGTAATTAACTCATTCCTATTAATTTTTGCCATCTCTGAACAGATCAGTGACATATTGAAAGCTGAAAAAAAGAACTGGAAATATTGCATTTGGGGCTGGCCGTTCCTGTGTTTTTTGATGAATGTAGTGCTTGTATACAGAGCAAGGAACATCCTCAGACAGGTAGTTTACCCACACCCACAGGCATTCAGAGGTATAAGGCAGTATGCCCTAATATTTAAATAGAATTCATTATTTTTTAATTACCGCACAGTACAGTTACTAAAGAGTACAATAGGACTCCATGAGAACCCATGGTTATTCAAACTGTTGTGCTAAGATTGCTCAACAGTACAATAAGAGCTTGTTTAATCAATGGTTTGTTGTTTGGCCAAGAAATAATACTGAAGACTTTCATAATTGAGTTGGGAACACTAAAATCATTATAATAAAATTAATTCCTTCTCTCCTCCTATTTGCATTGATATGACTATGTTGAAAGCATGAGTAAGGTCTGCTCTTCACATATAAAGTAGACACAAGCTGGGAAATTTCAGCCTAAACTTAGAAGCTGGTGATTTCACTGTGTCCTTAGCTTGGACATGTCTCCTTTTCTGGACATTCTTTCCATAATGAGAGTCTAAATATTCATCGACCCTCTTTAACTACTGATAAAGTGCTGCCTATATGTAATATTATTGTGTTTACAAATGGACTGAGTCTGCCACTGTTACACGTTTTAAGTAGTGCTTTACTCTCTGAGTAGTGCTATTGATTTCCTAATGCATCTCCTCAGGGAATCAAGGAGGGTAAAGACAACAAAACTGAGCCCTAGGTTTTTTTGGATGTTTGCTCTTTGAAAGTGTTTAAACTTTTCAAAAGGGTTAGAACAACTGTAGCCATAGAGAGGACAATTTAGTACTATTGCAGCATATTTTTTTCATTTTTTTCCAAATCTTTGGCTAGAACAGATTTTAGCCCCACATGACCCACTTTTCTGCATGTTATTGTGGGCTAGGAAAAAAGTCATTTCTGAAAATGCTTAGCTAGAGCTATGAAGGAGGTCACTACTCTATACTCTATACTCAAAGGTTCTATACTCAAAGGTATAGAAAACCTCTGTTTCCTGACAGGTCTAGGTGAGATGCACAGAAATGCTCACGTTTAGAGTGACCCGCAGTTCGTTTTCCTATTAGACAAAGGGATTTTTTTAAGCACCATCCTAGGGGTTGCAATCTTGTTGGCTACAATTTGGTAGAATGGACTTTTCAGTCTTCATTGGGAATTTCTTGGTTTTTATTGAGGCTATATAGAGCCTCCAAATGACTGTTTTTCTGCATTTAGCTTCCTTTTTTAACGTCACTTTTGCCCAGCTTTGTGTCTACAGTGGAGACATTTTGAGCTTGTAAGAGTTGTATGGACTTGGTTTGGGGCAGTTCAAAGTGGTCTGACCTGTTTTTACTGAATCAGTCTCAGTGCACATAGAAGTTGGGCTGGGCTACCATACCCCAGGGCTACACAACTCCCTCTAACTTCTTTAGAGACAATTTAGCTGAACCAGTGTTAAAAACAGTCAGAAATATCCGCAGTGTAAACAGGGCAGAGACTGCAGACATATCTTTATATAGGACTAAACACACTGTGCTGTAAATATAGACAAACACTTACATCCTTAAAATCCCTTTTCATGGCAGTCAGGTAAATACCACTGGGCCTTATTTTTCCCTTTCTCCTTTTGCTGGTGCCTGTGACAGACTTTGTTCTCTCCTGAGGGACATCCCTCCTGCTCCCCTGTAGGGTGAAACCTGAATGATGATTTAGGCTAGGAGTGATTTGGTACTGAGTACCAGCTGCAATCCCCAGCATGTTCCCCTGCAGATTTCCAATAGTATAGATTTCATAGACATTAGGGCTCAGAAGATCATCGAGTCCAGCCCCACCCCAGAGGGCAGGAAGTCCGCTGGGGTCATAGGATCCCAGCAAGATAAGCATCCAATTTACTCTTGAAGGTGTTCAATGTAGGTGGTTGAACCACCTCCAACGGCAGGCTGTTCCAGACCTTGGGGGCTCGGACAGTAAAGAAATTCTTCCTTATGTCCAGCCTGAAATGGACATAAGGAAGTTTATAACCGTTCAACCTCGTCATCCCTTGGGGCGCTGTGGTGAGCAAACGCTCCCCCAGATCCTGGTGTTCACCCCTGATAAACTTATAGGTGGCCATCAGATCACCCCTGAGCCTGCGCTTTTCCAGGCTAAAGAGTCCCATGGCTCTCAGCCTGTCATCGTAAAGTCTGTTTTCCTGACCTCTGATCATGCGCGTGGCTCTCCTCTGGACTCTCTCAAGCTTCTCCACATCCTTTTTGAATTGTGGAGCCTAAAACTGGACGCAGTACTCCAGCTGCGGCCTCACCAAGGCCAGGTACAAGGGGAGAATGATGTAATACCCTTCCTTTAAATATCACTAACTTTTAGAGATCCTTCATGATACCTATTGCACAGTGGGGGAGAGGAGGAGGAAAGGCAGTCAATGGCAATTAGACTGCTTTATGTGGCTGTGAAAGCCAGCACGGGAGTGAGGAGGAGTAATGTGGAGGCTGTGGAGGCACAAGGATGGGAAGAGAATACCTTGCAGAGCTATGGTCTCCAGTTCTGGAGCTTTGTATTCTCTGAAGCATCTTATTCCTCTTTCCTGTGAGGGGAGCACATGAGGAAATGCTGTGAAGAAAACCTTGTCCCTTGCCTGCAATGCTTTTCCGGGGAGGGTATAATGATGCCCATTATTATTTCCTCTTATTCAGTCTGATAGTATGACTCTAGTGGCAGAGAATATGCTTGAAAGAAGGGTACTGTATGTAGTAGCTCAAACTGTCCAGAGACTTTCTTCTTGTGTGTACTGTCAGCTAATGTGGCCCCAAAAATAATGCTGTTGGCTGAAGAAGGGTGTAATTAGGATTGGGTAACTTTTAGCAACTTGACTTGACTTTCCTGCTTTGTGTCAAGGG